>NW_012130087.1:1053205-1062577 GCF_000143395.1 Atta cephalotes
ATATATATATATATATATATATATATATATATATATATATATATACAAAATTTTTAACTAATCTTTCATAAGGTATTTAAGCCTAATTCTAAAGATTCAATATTGTTCATCTAATGTTGTAATCTCTAATCCAAACCAAGACTGTTTTACACAAAGTATTATATAAAGCAAACATTGATACTAGTTAACGCCAGAAGCCGATAACAAAAAACTGCAATTTTCCAACTTTTTTCATTTTTATCGATATGGACTTTACTACTGTTTACACTTTTAATTGTGGAAAAGAATTTTTAAATCTGTAAAGACAACTAGAAAAATACTTGAAAAATAATGGTAAGAGAGATACAGATGACTTTAGAATCCCCTTATGCTCGATTCCACAAATAAGATTAACTCAAGTCTCGGTTCAATTTATTTTTATCTTTTTTTAATTCTCAGACTTAGAAAAAAAAACATTTTCTATAATTCTTATATAAAAATTAATCTAATCTACATTTGTGTGTGAGATATTTGTGTTGTGGGTTTAAAGTGGAGTGGCGAAGCAAGCGGGAAATGACACGACACGACGCGACGTTACTCTCATGGATGCATCCGCTCCTGCAGCCGTCGGTGCCGCCGCCGTCGCCGCTACCACCGCCGCCGCCGCCGCCGCCGCCGCCGCCGCCGCCGCCGCCACCGCTACCCCACCGCGACTCGTTCCACGGCACCTTCTCCACTCTCGCGTCCTCTCCCGATATTCTCTACCATCCCAAACCCGAACCAGTCCAGAAATCCCCACTCTGATCGCGCGTGCACCGCGACGACGGAAGTGTGGCAACGCCGCAGAGCGCTCGCCAGTGTCTCGGTCTTGGCGAGTTACTCGGGGGGGCTCAGGCCGAGTCTACCGAGATTGTGTCTACCGGCGCGGGTAACCCGAAAGCGAGTGTGGCGAGGATTAAAGTCGCGGGCCGTTTCCCGGCATGCGAGATCGTCTCGCTGCTGTCTGAAGGCCGTACAAGAACGAACGTAGAACGGCGCGCCAACGATAAGAAAAGTTTCACGGCCGCGGATCTAGAAGAGGAAACTGACGACGACGACGACGACGACAAGAAGGACAACGACGACGACGACGACGACGACGACGACGACGACGACGACGACGACGACGACGACGACGACGACGACGACAACGACGACTGCGACGACGACGAGAGAGAAATAGACAGGAGACGAAACAGCAGGAACGGCAGAAGAAAAAAGAAAAAAGAGGCGACGAAGAAGAAGAAGGAGGAGAAGGAGGAGGAGGAGGAGGACGTATCGTCGCCGCGCGACAGCATAGCAAGAGCAGGAGCAAGCCGACGAGACCGGGCGCCGCGCCGCGCCGCGCGCTCTCGCACGTTGCCGTGCCGCGTTTTACTATATCGCGCCACACGCGCGTCGTGATCCGCGTACGCGCGCGTGAAACATACACGCGCACGATATTACATATTTATATGCATACACGGTGACCCGCGCGCGGAGATAATACAGTGTAAATGGCGCTCTCAGCGCAGAACCAGTCGACGTCGTACGTGAACTTGTATTACTCGATCGTCCAACGTGCGGCGACGCGCTACTTTAAGGAATATTACAACTCCGGTAAGTACCATCGTAACGCACGCACTCGTGTGTCTCACAGATACACGCACACATGTAAATTTTGTAAAAAGCGCACCGGGCAGAGACAGATTCGCCGGCGAGCATGGATAAGCGCGCGTCCGGCTTTGTATCATTTAGCGGCTGCCCTCCTCTTCTCTCTCCTCTTTCCCTCCCCCCCCTCCCCTTCTCTCCTCCCTCGCCACGCTCGTCTGGTCCGTCGAATTTTATCCCTCATGTCTGCGACAGGCGCCGGTAGCCACCTGTGCGGCCACGTTTCGACAAAACGCGACGTCATCGCGTGCGCCGCACCGTACACACGCGGTTTCGAATTTTCCCGCCGAACTCCCTTCTCGTTTTCTCTCCCCCTCCCCCTCCCCCGACGTTCTGCACTCCGTCCATGTCTCTCCGCCTCTCCGAAGATCCATTCAAACTCCGGTAATGTATAATTTCGATGATTTCGATCGCTCGATAGTGACGCGTGTGTGAATACGAGAATTTTTATTTCTGTACCTTCATACGTGGCACGTGATACCTCGTTTGGAAAATTGAAATTCGTTAAAACTCTGCTTTGATTTCAGTATCTATATTTTTCTCTCGCCGTATCTTTTATTCGAGTATCCTTTCTCTCTTTCTCTTTCTTTCTCTCTCTTTCTCTCACTCATCTCTCACCCCCTCCCTCTACTGCCTGTCCCCATGCTCGCGTGTGCACGTATGCATACCGGGACAGTTACACGATCCAACTATAACGCTCCGACGACTACAGGCAGAAGTGTTCTTCCGACTGCGATTAACAATGCTAGTTAGACACGTGTTCCGTGCAAAACTCGTGTGTGTCTGCGGTCGAACGCGTAGCTTGATTGAACGAGACAGTGTTTAATGTTGGAAGACTTAAAGGGAGAGAGGGAGAAAGAGAAAAACGAGAGAGAGAGAGAGAGGAGAAATGAAATACGTGGGGTGAGACCAGAAATATCAAGGAGGACCTAAGAGTTTTGCTGTCCGTCGGTCAACGTCTAGTGTACGAAATTCTCTGCGCGCAACGTCAGACGGAGAGAGAAAAGTCGCGTGTTCGCGGTTGCTGCACGAGATGAAAACAAGCGAAAGCGTATAAGGAGAAAAGAGGGAGAAAGAGAGACGTAACTTACTACAAATCCCTCTCATGAGCACCGGCACTGTGCAAAATGATGTAGCAAAAGTTATATGAATCGGTTGGAACGTTAAGTGAGAACACGGCAAGACAGACGTATATCCAAGATCCTACGGCGAATGAATAAAAGAAACCGCAAAAAGTCAGAAACCAATTTGAGATAAACGCGAGACTAGTACAATTAAGTAATTCCACTGTAACAGTAAGCTTCGTGCTCTCAGAAACTAATCATAAAATTGGATCTTGAAATGATTAAATCTCTTTATTATGTAACACTTTGCTATGGAAGAAGGAGAATGTTAATTAATGTTCTGGAGCAAAATATATATTCGCGCTATGATACGATATGAATATCGATACGGAGGAAATGCAAAGAAAGTGATAGCGTTGATTGTATAAACTACTTTATTTAAACTGAATGTACAGCGTATCGCGCTTTAATGAGGGAATAATTTTAAAAGAGGAAAAAACCACACGAATACAGACCAAGACGTCGAGAAAAATAATCGTAGATTGGGTGTAATTACCCCCTCCCCCCCTCCTCTCCCCATCCACCCACCCTCCTCCTCCTAACACGTCTACTTGTGATAATTGTAATATAAATTAGACGGAAATTGATGATTAAATATGCTGACGAATCCACGTGTGATTTAAAGGATGAAACACAGCGTTGTTAGACATTATATAGCTTATTACACAGGTATGCATCATCAATTGAATATTTGTAGTAGATATAAAAAAGCGCGAGAAGTTCTCGAAGAGGCGCATCAGTATTTTTAATGGCATACAGGAGAACATTATTCATAAACATTATAACTGAAAATTCTTTTGAAATGATTTGATACATTGATAAATGATAAAACAAGACAAAAACAGTTAATTAAGTTGTAATAGCATTATCCTGTATGTCAGTTTATAGTCAATTATTTACAATATCGTTTGCGGTAACGATAACTATACGATTGATCGTCGTTCATCATTGATTCATGATTGTATCTTGTAATTATCCGAAATATATAAAATTAAATTAATTTGTTACTGACATGATTACCAGCTATACTTTGCGATAATTAAACGTTCCAGCAAATATTTGTTATTAACGCAATACGGACCATTTGCTCGAACTCACTATTTATTGCTTCGAAATAACATACGAATGGCAGATGAATTGATATAATGTGACGAGCATCGCAGTTTGTACAAAATATTCCTTTCTTCTCGAGTGAGACAAGAAGGCACAGGGAGGGAAAGGAGAGAGTTACGTGATGATATATACGCGAGACACAATCACGTAATATCCACCGCGCCGTTTGGGTCATCTAATCGGTCTTCAATTTATCACGGCGAGCAAAGTGACGAAACGCACAAAACGATAAGTTTCCGAGCTACCCTCCGACGCGACGGTCTAAACTGTAAACCTTCTCACAGATGTACACAATAGAATCAATCTAGAAGGGAAATAATCCAATTGTCGTTTCGTCCTCCGACTCATAGCAACGTAATTCAGCGGTAAGACAACATACGAGGCGCATATCGAACTCTTCGTATTATTCAACGGATTCGTCGGACCAGTCCTGGAATTGGCTTTTTCTCACAAAACGGAAACTCAATGCGACGCTGCAACTATCTTACTAACTTTTTAATATTCAACTTTAAATATCTTCGAAGTACTAAACCCTGAATCAAAACTTCCTTCAAGTTTCATTTACAAAAAGGAAATATCTTATCGTCTAATTTTATCACTGAAAATTCCCCCTCGCCCCATTCATCGCGAGTATTACACATGTTTATGTCTCATTAAAAGACAATCGAGTCGCGAACAACTACCGTGGAACTTAGAACTTGGCGAGGGACGCGATCTTTTCAAGCGCGCCTAATGCGAAACGATCCAAGTCTATGAATTCGATATTCTACCTTTTCGAAAGATGACAATCGCACATGACACTCTTATCGAAAGTTTTATCGGTAAAGGAGACGGATTTATTTGGAGCGGCTCGACAATGAAAACCTGTTGTGATCACGCGGTCGCACTTGCGCCGCGGCGCGACTCCACACCGATCGAGGCGCGTTGCCTGGTCAAGGTGAGCGTCGTCGACCGAGGACTCTCGTGATCGTGCTCTTTGTGACCGAGAAATGCAACGCCGACAATCATGAGTGAGTGCGTCCCGCGCGGCCTATGGCAGCGAGTTCCAGCCGAGGGCGAGTTATCATTCAACGGAAGGTCGATGACGGAGGGTGTTTTCCAGCAAGAGATACGATAGATGTAACACAGTGAACATCGTTACATCCTTATTTGCCGATGTTAAACAAAGATGAAAGTATAGTGAAAGAAAAGATTGGTTGCTGCAGTAAATTTGATGGTAAAATATGGCATAGTATTTTTAATTGGTTGCAACAGCCAATTTTTGATTGCTGCAGTAAATTGTTGGTTGTGTTAACCTATCCGCAATGTCAGTATAGGATTTGGATTTGGCTAACTCAATCAAAAATTGGTTGCTACAACTAATTAAAAATGCTATGCCATATTTAATCATCTAATTTGCTGCACTATAACAATCAATCTTTTCTTTCAGTGTGCGTTACACTGTCTCTTGCTGGAAAACGGCAGGAAACAATCGCGCTTGTCTGAATTATGATGTAAAAAGGAAGGTGTAACATTGCGCGTAACGGCGATAGCAATACCGACAACAAATCAAATTTGCCCCAAATTACGTTTTCCTGCGTATCCCTGAGTCGAAATTTTTATCTACTTTCAATCTTTTAACCTCCTCAAATCTTTTAAACTTGTTTTGATACTTAAATAATTAAATAGAACTTCTTTACTTAACTTTCTATTACTTAATTTACAGCTTCTACACTGAAAGAAAAAATTGGCTGTTACAGCAGATTAGATGGTATAAAATATATATATAGCATAGCATTTTTAATTGGCTGCTATTGAACCAATTGAAAATGCCATGCCATATTCAGTCAATCTTTTCTTTCAGTGTACTAGAAAACTTTTTTTAATCCATAAAAATAGGAAATTTTTCAATAACTGCCATTTACAGGCTCAACGAAGCTCAATATTCATTTGATTAAAATCTATTATAAATCTTTAGAGTCTACATACGACTATCTAAAATTAAGATTTAAAGTGAAGCAAAATTTCGACTCAGGTAGAAATAATAGTATTAGTATACTGGAACAGCCAATCATATTCGACCAGAAATTCATTCTTCAACCGCGCATCAATATGAATGGTACACCTTTCTTTTTACATCGCGATCTGAATTGCCACCGCAATGATCTTTCTCCGATCGAACTCTTATTCCGATCGATTCGAATATTTATCTATCATTGCATTCATTTGTCATTTCTATTACGTAGTCGCGAAAGTGAAGATTTAATTGTTGAGAGGAAACTGTTTAACGCGCGCGGACTTGAAAAATACCGCGTCGGGTCGCGAAGGGCTAATCTGATTTCCACGAATTCTACTCGATAAATCGCTTTCGTAAACATGCCCTAGCCGAAGGACGTAGCCGCCGCGGCGACGATTTCAAACACAGCGAGAGTCCCTGGCGCGATTATATTTGTGACGGGGAAATATAGACTTAACGCGCATTGCTAGAAAGAGACGGATTGCCTATTTAGATATGCCATTTTGATAAGAATGCTGGTGAAAATTTAGTATGTGTCGGACTGCATGCGTCAAATCGACCTTATGCATTTTCAACAATTGGCGCATGTAAAAATAGCCACAAAATTGCCACAAAATTGAAAATCAAGGAAATATCAGGAGAATTGGAAACGGTCATGGAAATTAGAGAAAAGTCAGGGAATTTTCGGGAAAATTAAAATTCTTTCATAAAAGTTTGACATGTGCGTACATCACATCTATGCAGATTTGGAATACTTTCAACTTAGTAATTAAATGCAAGCAGTATCAGCAACATTATTAATGGTAATATTTACATCGCTCTATTAAATTGCACTCTCAACAAAATATTTGACGGTTTCCAAATTAGGATGAAAATACAAAAAATTCAAAATATTATTGAAAGTCAGAGGAAATCATAAAATTTTATCTGCAATGGAAATCAGGGAAAAGTTATGGAATTTGTGGCAATCCTGAAAAACTTTCTTAATTTATAGCATTAAATTATCGGCAGTAAATTTGCACGTAATGTACATGAACTATAATTCCAAATTTCTTTTCGGGAACATTTTGTAACCGCGATAAAAACAGTGCATTTGGGAAAGGGGCATTAGATATCGATAATAACGTTCAATGTAAATAAATCACGTTAATACGGAGAACTCACAGTGAGTATAAATCGCAATAACTTCGCCGCGCTGCACCGATAATAATTATTATATTGTCTTAACGATCACGTGAATATCTTAATCGCGCGATATACTCGGTATCGCGTTAAAGCGAACGATCATAATCGCAAACTATCGTTATATTCTGCAGCGCTTACGCAGCGTCGTTTATGTTGAGAAAATCAGTCATACTTCCAATTAAATAACTCGTAAAACAGTCATCAAAGTGTGGCGCAGACAACTCTAACAATAAATGCGGCTGTGATTATTTTCATTATTATTATTATATAAACGCATATTTAAACTAATCTTGTAGATATTAGATGTTCATATCATTCAAATGCAGTCGTCTTTCGAAGAAGATATTTCTTTCAAGATATTTTTAAAATCCATATTCTTGTCATTGTTTTCTTTGGAATCTTGGAAATAACGATCATTATAGATGAATATTGTCATTTTCAATGTGTCAAGTGTAATCCCACCAGGTCTAGCATTATACGGAGTTACGACGACATAATGCCTCCTAAGATTTCTCTCCAATGGGTTTTACATAAAGTGCAAGTTGTAAAGCTCGTAAATATTTGTACGCGTCCGCGTAAGTCAAAGTCACGTTTTAGCTAGGAATTAGTACTGGAAGATTCAATCTGGAAGATTCAATCTTCAAATTCTCAAAGATGATCGACATTCAGAGTTTGACAAGGTGGGTCCAACCCAATAAAACCCAGTGAGTTTTATTGGACCCACTAAAAAAATCTACTTAAATAAATCCAATAAGTCTAATTAAAATTTAATAACAGCATAAATAAATCATGTAATATAAATTAATATAAATAAAAATAATTTAATATTATAAATGAATTGTAAATAAAATAAGAAAAAGAAGACATAATAAAACTAAATTTAAATTTGTTTTGAATAAAAATGTATTTTGTATTTTAATTTCAATCATGATTTATATTATTATTAGATCCCAAAAAAACGATAAACATTTATTTATTAAATTATAACGTATACAATTTATGATTTTTCAAAAATGCTTTTTCTTTAAAAAATTCACAAAAAAATCTATTATAAATAACAAATATTTCGAGATTTCATGATAAAGCTTTTTTTCGATTTTAGAAAATTAAAAAAATTGTTTAATTTAATTTACTTTTAGTTTTAATTTTCATCCTTCAAATAGTAATTGAGGGGATGAGTGGAATAAAAGCTAATTATAAAATCTTGATATTAATAAAAATTAAAATAATTTGCTACTTTTTTATTATACACAAATAAGTACAATATGAAATGAATTGATGTAATGTCTTTAAGAAGTTATATGTTACAATACTTCTCTATTACGATTAATATTACATGAAAAAGCTAATTACCTAAATAGAATTGTGGAAAAAGAGCCTAAACAAAATTGTGCCTTTATTTCGCCCATCCCCTCAATTGTAAATAGTAAATATAAATTGTATTAAAAATTGTATTTATATTTTTTTAACAAATTTATAAAAAAAACTATACGTAACAAACATTTTAAGACATCATCACGTGATGGAATTATTTTTTGTCAAAAAAATGATCGGACTCAAAGACTGATTGATTTGGCATAGAAATAGAATACTTCTTATATAGATATATGTGCGTGTATATTCCATTAATTAAGAAATTTAATTTAATTTAATTGAAATTAATTCATATAATATAATTATATTATATTGAATAGTAAATCTTGCGAATCATTAATATTGGATTATAAAGAATAAAAATGCATTTTTTTTTTAAACCCGGAAAAACCCAATAAAATCCTAAAAAAACCCGTCTGGGTCAGGTTTTTTTTTCAAAACCTGAGTTTTTTCAAACTCTGTCGACATTACTGCGAGGAATGAAAATTGCGGAAAACATTAATCTCTGAACTTTTTTTTTCATCAAAAGTTTCCTTCTTTCCACCAGATACATTCGCGTCGCGAGATAATCATGACATAATGCGATAAAATCGTAAGATGCAACATCGAGACATGTATCGCGTGATACGATAGAAAGAAAATATTTTATTATACACACAAAGCATATATCGACAGCATTCTTTTTTCGCGCATTGGGATTTCTAATCGTAACGTGTAATATGAAATACAGTGAAACATTGTGCGATACGATATAAGAAATACATTGTACAAAGATTGTAATTGTTTGCTGAAGATGCTCCGTACTTCGAATCGCTCCAACAAATATGAGTCATTTTTATTGAATAGCGAGAAGAGAGAGCGCGAAAACGAGAGAAAGAGAGAGAGAGAGAGAGAGAGAGAGAAGAGTGAGAG
>NW_012130087.1:1065908-1068541 GCF_000143395.1 Atta cephalotes
TCTCTCTCTCTCTCTCTCTCTCTCTCTCTCTCTCTCTCTGAGTTTGAAAATTGACGCATTCCACACTTCTGTTTCTAGTATAGGAGATTGACCTAATCGAAATTATACCGGTTTTCAGTGTCGCGGTGCAAGTTTTTCGATTGTTTGCTTGGAACAAAGCGCGATTCCCACCACTGGGCGAATCGACGGGATCGACCCGGCGACTTAAATCTGCGAGCCGCCGCGGCAGGAAAAATCTTTAAAAATGCCCCGACGAAAAAAGCGCGCATGTGCAGCCACGAGCCATCTCTCTTCCCTTGCTCCTCTTTCTCGCCTCCTACTACCGATGCGCTACAGTCCTCCCGGCTTCGCTTTATGCGTTCCTCGCAGCCAAAACAAATCGTAAAGACGCCTGGTGGAGTGCAATCCCATGCTTATTATCGAAAAATCAATGATATCAGCATTGGCGACTTTTCTCAAACACGAAATACCATTTCATGAACAACAATATCCTGCGATAGAAGAAGAATTTTATGTTTTTACAGTGTGTTTCCGTATCTCGTTTCCCTAATAATAAGTTGGTATTTCCAAACTATTGATATGGGAAATTTTTTTTTCAATAAAAAAAAGATCCTACATCAATTTTATTAAAGGCTCCGTTTTCAAAATATCAAGGAAAGAAGGAATAAGAAACTAATCATAGGTAGATTATGTGTGTCCGATTTCTTATCAATCTTTTTTTACTTTTTTCGATTACACACTTGAAACTTAATATATATTATCCTTTATATCTTGTACGTGTTGTACAATTTTGTTCTATAATGTTTCCTCTTAACAATTATGTGATTATGTCTCCATTCTCTCTTCTTTTATTGGAAAGCTCGTGTAATTTCTATCAAGATTTCTTTCCGATTTTTGTTGATACAAGTGTTGCTAGTCTAGCCAAGTGTCTCTTGATATCCTTACTTTGACTTGAAGTGAAATATTGATACCACGAGAAATATTGATTGCAAACGCAACAACATACGATATTTAAGATTGTCACTAAAATAGTTTGTCTGTTATGTTTTAATTTAGTTTCGAGTGAACGAAAGTTGAATGAAAGTAACAAATTTAGTAAAAAGTAATTTGAGTGATTCACTTTTTATATATCTATCAGAATATATTTATAAGTTGTTGAAATAGTGCGCGGTGTTAGGATTTATAGCTCACCCTATAAGACTTGAGTGATAAACCGGTCCGAATGAACAAAACGTCATTCAGCAGAGATTCCTCGACATACATATTTCCCGTTCTAATCGTCTGTATAATAATGCAACACTGTTGAACAAATATCTCATTTTAACTTGCTGGCTGTTCTTACCGAATTTCGATGCAGATTTAAATTCCATTGACAGAATTTGGAAGTTGGAATTTTTGATTATTGTAACAATCAAAAATTGACCCACAACACAGAATACACACTTTTTTCTATTTATATTATTACTACTATTTATTTATTATTTATTTATTACTACTATTTATTTTATACTATTACTAGCCTATTTACATTATTTTATTAAATTTAAGCATTTATGTTTAAGTATTTGTATTATTGAAATTTTAAGCTTTGCGTTCGTTTGAGAATAACTCGTAAGCAAAGAGAACAAGGAGGAACAAAAGTAAGAACAACTCTCCATAACACTCTCCAATGATATATCCATTTGTAAGTGTAACTCTCAAGAGTGACTCTCGACGGTATTTCTTTCAAATGAACAGTAGCCGCTTGTCTTTATGTGATTTGTGAAACATAACGCGCATCAAAATCAACTTCGAGAGCTTACGATTGCTTAGTTGGTAAAGTTATAAGTGGATCGCGTCTCTCATTAAAGCTCAGTCGGACTGTAGCAAAACTTGAAGTTCGTATCAACGCTTGCCAATGTTTATCCACGCAAATGCAAGAGAAATCGGAAGAACAATCTGACATTTCTTTAATGCAATTTAGTATTAAGAACATTTCTTGAATAACTTGACACTGGGAAAGATTCTCGCGCTACGATGGAGAGAAAACTAATTTTTATCTTTGTTTCTTTTTTATAGTCTTTGTAAGTATTAACCTTCCGCGTTTGAATAATTGACCGAGTGAAGTATTATTACTTATTATTACTCTCGTTATTATCATTGTGAATTGTCGCATTTTTAAAAAATTGTATTTACCTAAATTACAATTTTTTCTAATTTTTTTTACAAAAATCAAATTTTGGAGCAAACGAAAAAATCATTACTTTCTATTAATTAAACTTTTAGTGTCTTTGATGTTTTTATCTTAATTATCAGCTTCCGTAAAATGCACTTGTGGCTTACAAAAACTTCTTGTGAGATTTCTTTTTACACGATATAGCTAATGACTTCCTGGATGCGAAGGAAATTTGGACGATTGCTCCGGGATTCTGGATGTAATTAAGTGTTACCGGACGGAGATTGAGTTTAATGAGACGTAGCGTCGCTTTGATAATATAACTTAATGAATTTCTCGAAATAAATCGGTTTTAGAAACTGATTAATGAATATATTGTAATTTTTTCTAATACAGGAATATGTATATATTTTTTACAATTAATATATATATATATATATATATATATATATATATATTATTAGTAAAGAAGAGAGAG
>NW_012130087.1:1071154-1087983 GCF_000143395.1 Atta cephalotes
TAATATATATATATATATATATATATATATAATATATGTTAATTGTAAAAGAAGAGAGAGATGGCGAATAATCAGCCGCAAATATTGACGCGTTTATAATATATATACATATATGATTGATGCTGCTTCTATAATAATACAATTGCTTGGGCTTCTTTCTTCTATTTAGAAATACTGAAAGCCTTTCAGATTTCCTCATTGTATAATACATTCACTTAGAAAAAAGTGGTGTTTGCAAAACAAAATAGCACTATATACGCACTAATTAAAAAATTCACGCGAATCATTGAATTCGCAAAATGTTACGCAGAATCAATATATCAACAACGATAACGATACTTTTCAAGCCGTAAATATCACATTAGCAACTTTTCGGTCGGTAGCTTTTCTCTCCGCGATAACGGGATATTACAATGTTATCGCATCAGAGATTCTCAAAATAGTTAAAGTAATTATATGATCGAACAAACTCGGGATTGCAATAAATTAATCTCAACCGGTGCACGAAATATTATCTTAACAAATAACGGTTATGTAACGAATAAATATGGTACAATAAAAACAATTAACTATAAATACGATTTTTTTTTCACGTGCAAACGATGGATGATACGTGTTGCGTTAAATCTTTGTTTCTCTGGAAAACAAATTTATATATCGGTGAACTTCGTTAACAAATATTTCCAAGTCTTATCGTTATCTGCCATATGACATTAACCATCGCTACACATCACATTACACAACGATCGACTTCACGTCCTTTTATATTCACATTCATTTAAGTTTCACGTTTTTATATTTTTTCGTCTCTAGTAAATTAACGTTTGTTCTTTTAATTAATTTTCAAAGAAAATTATCAAATATTTTTGTATACAGTTCAGCTTGATATATTATGGATAAATTACCGATCTTGTAGATTGTGACTTGTTGCGTATCCAGGCGATAAATTTATCGGAATACTTTTCCCGAAGAAACAATATAGCATCAGATGAATCATTCAACAAAGCAAAAGCAACAATTACTTTAATATAGACCACGCAAAATGCAAATTGAGTGACAAATCTGAAGTGGTAAATAAGAAAAAATGAAGACTGATGTAATTAGTCCGATAAAAGGAGGAATGCCTCGCGATATTGCGTAACATAAATTCTATAATCGTAAAATGACTTAAACCATCTCTTATTCCTCGCAATGTAATTGCGCGTGATAATACCGATTGGGCGAGACACATGTCTTAAATAAGCGTCTTAAATAATGTGGCAAAGTTTAATTAAAAATTTTGTGCGATATGATGATCTTCTTTTGAGTTTGCCTCTTATTTTCTGTTCTAATTACAATCGCATCCGCTTTTGTTACCTGCGTATTTAAAAAAATTCACGAGTAATAAAAAAACACATTAAAGCGAATGCGCGATATAATTGTAAGAAGTTCCGTCTTATTCGAACATCCAAGGATAAAATTCCTCAAGGATTCAGGAATCCAGTGAATCGAGCACGTGGTTTTGTACCGTGGCGTTTAACACCTTATAAATTATCAGCACGATACGCAGTTCATATATATTCGACCTGCATAACAGCGATTGAACTTGTGAAGCGTGAACCGGACGTGTCTATCCATGCGTAACTAGGAACGTGGTCTGATCTGATATTCTAGAGCGTGCTTTCTAAGATCAAAGATTCTAAAGATGCAAGCATCTACATGGCCTAATTTTGAATAATGTTATTCTCTAGAAAAATTGCCCAAAGGATATACCTGCAAAATTTAACTTTATTTTACGAATACTCACCACCTATTCACACGATATTCATATTAAACTGTACACGAAATTCGAGACGATAAATGTAATGATAGTTACCGATAAAATAGAACTTTTTCATTGTTTACAAGCGAAAAATAAAACAAATATCTCATATTTCTTCTCTTGCACAATGACGCGCTAACTGCGAATTCTCTTCTGCATTGTTTACTTGCAGATACTGGCGCGCCCTACGTATTGTACAAAGATAACATGGAGAGACCCCAGGGTCAGTGGGGCCCGGGGCCGGGATCTCTCCAGGACGGTGGACTGTACCCGCAGCAGCAGCAACAACAGCAGCAGCAACAGGGTTCCTCCTCGTCGGGAAGCCCACAGCAGGCCTGTGGACCTCCGGTCGAGGGCGGCGAAAGTGGTCCTCCGCCCTCGTTAGCCTCGCCCGTGCCCTCACCATATCCTTCGGCGCCTCCCGAGCCTCAATCCTTGACTCCGCCGGACGATGATATACAGTCAAGTCAAGCTACGTCCCAGCAGCAGCAACAACAGCAGCAACAACAAACGCAGCAGCAGGTTCAACAGCAGCAGCAGCAGCAGCAGCAACAGCAGCAGCAGCAGCAGCAGCAGCAGCAGCAGCAGCAGCAGCAACAAGTTCAACAGCCACCTCAGCAGCAGCAACAAACGCAACAGCAAGATCATTCGCCGCAACAACAATTGACTCCTCACACAGAGGTGGATCGCAGCGACTGTTTTCCCGGCGCCGGAGAGCTGCAGCAATATCCGCAGCATTATTTTAAAGAAGCCCGACCGCATCCCTCACCGTCCGTGCCACCGCATATGCTTACGCCCGGCGGCTTCTCCGCGCTACACTATCTCAAGCAACCCGGAGTGATGCTGACGTCTCTCGGCCAAGGCGACGGCGGGCCTGGTCTGGACGCGCATCAGTACGCGAGTCCGGGCGCGCCGAACATGGCGACCGGGCTGCCTGACATCGTGCAGCAGAGCGGTAAATCGTCCAAGGCCGGTAACAGCGATCTACGTCTGTTCAAGTGCTTGACCTGCGGCAAAGATTTTAAGCAGAAATCGACTCTGCTGCAGCACGAGCGGATCCACACAGACAGCCGGCCGTACGGATGTCCGGAGTGCGGCAAGCGGTTCCGTCAGCAATCCCATCTCACGCAGCATCTGCGCATACATGCTAACGAGAAGCCGTACGCTTGCGTATACTGCGAGCGTACGTTCCGGCAGCGTGCCATCCTCAACCAGCATCTGCGCATCCACTCGGGTGAGAAGCCATACCAATGTCCGGAGTGCGGAAAACACTTCCGTCAGAAGGCGATCCTGAATCAGCACGTCCGCACACACCAAGGCGAGCATTTCTCTCTGCCTCCCAGACTCCCCAGAGGGCGTCCACCACAACCAAACACTGACTCACCCACCGGTTCTCACTCATTACTATCGCAACCACCATCGTCACCATCACCATCGGCATCATCGCCATCATCGTCATTATAATCATCACGTTCATTACCGCCGGCGGTACAATAACCCGCATACTAACGATTCATCTCGATTCTCACCTGTCCATCTGCACCAGTGGTGGATTTACAATTTTAGAAAGAACAAAGAGTTACAAATTGACAATACGATATGTCTCGAAATAATAGGGGTAAATTCACGACTGGTCTGTATCAACTACATCCCTCACCAGCTTGCCGGAACGCGCTTTTTCTTTGTTTCAAAAGCTTCCACAACTAACGACGACGAGTACCAGTATCCATCGGCCTCGTTGAAGCTAAGGCCAACCGGCGGGTAAGAACGGTTGAGCTGGACGCGACAGCGCTGGTGAGCTGTGAGATAGAGCAGTCCCTGTCCTCTTTCTATATCCGACTTGTCATCCAACTAACCCAACTGCCCTTTAATAACTCTAGTTCCTCGCGTGTTCCTCCGTTAAAGTGGACATCAGCCTACTACGGATAACTATTTTCTCTAACATTTTTTCTCGTATATACTTACTACTAACAACTTTCAACTGGGAACCGCGATAAATTGGTTTACGGTAATTTCCCAAACAACACAAAAGTTCAAAAGATGCAAACGCTTCGAATCAATCAGAATATCTAATTAAACTGAAACTTTTTTAACATTTGTGTTGTCTGGATGTTTTCACTTAATTTGAACGAATATCTATGAGATCGCACTTAATTCGTGCTACAATTAGCATATAGATAGATTTTATCCTGTATCAATAAACCGTAATCCGGGCTACTAACGTTCCTCTTATCCATCTACCATGGAATACCATCGATGAACCGTGAACCGTTCTCTCGTTACAGACGTGAGTCCACACTTAATCTTCAAGAACGGAATGACGCCGACTCTCTGGCCGCAAGACGTTCCCTTTCCGCCTGAAGAGGGTAAGGAGGAAGTGGCATCGACATTCGGCGACACGGACACGCAGTCGGGTGCGTTCAGTCCGGCGCCGGACGCGAACTCCATCCAGTACCCAGCATACTTCAAAGATCCAAAGGGCGGTAATCACGCGGTCTTTGGCGCAGCTGGCTCGGGCAGCTTTGGTGCCTTGCAGTACATCAAGCAGGGTGGCACGAAAAGCTGTCTACCCGACGTGATACAGCATGGCCGCTCGGCCGGCATGCCGTTGTACGTGCGTTGTCCGATTTGTCAAAAAGAGTTTAAGCAAAAGTCGACGTTACTGCAACACGGGTGTATACACATCGAGTCGCGGCCGTATCCTTGTCCGGAATGTGGCAAGCGATTCCGACAACAGTCCCATCTCACGCAGCATCTGCGCATTCACACGAACGAGAAGCCGTATGGCTGTGTGTATTGTGGACGTAATTTCCGCCAACGCACGATTCTCAATCAGCATCTGCGTATCCATACCGGTGAGAAACCTTACAAGTGCCAGCAGTGTGGCAAGGACTTCCGTCAAAAAGCGATCTTGGACCAGCATACGCGCACTCATCAGGGCGATCGGCCATTCTGTTGTCCGATGCCCAACTGCAGGCGGCGGTTCGCCACCGAGCCCGAGGTGAAGAAACACATCGACAACCACATGAATCCGCATGCGGCCAAAGTGCGCCGGAATTCGAGCGGTGACACGAAACCGCCTGGCACACCTGCGGGCTTAGGTCCGGTACCTGTGCCTCGTGGCCTCACGCCGACGGTTGTCAAGCCGGAGCTTTACTTCCCGCAGTGTTACGCGCCCGCGTTCAATCATCAGCCACCAGTCTCCACCGCGCAGTTCCCCGGTGCCCAGGCGAACGGCGTCTCCGTGACCGGCGAATTCAAGCCACCAACCGGTCTGCCGCCACAGTGACTAACCGTCCATCCTGCCGCCTACTAGCAAGCAGGAATCCCCGCGCTGAGGTTTCAGCGCTGTTTCGGTCCCGCCGCGTTGGAGGCCGACGCAACGTCAAACGCCATCGCCGCCGCCGCCGCCGCCGCCTCTCGATGCGGCCAGCAGCCGATCCAGCAACACTACCCGTGACATTTATCATTGTGCATTTACTAGAGTCTTCTTTATTTTCGTCGTTTCACAACTCGCTCGCTCTTCTTGTTCCATCGCTGCTCAACAGAACCTCAGAACGTCAGAACGTCGCCCAGCTAGTCTTGAGCTCGACGGTGAGAACGGTTTCGTCGTGCAGACCGCCATTACGCGATTATCCGAGAAACATTGCGAAAATGTGTATTATCCGGTCGCTACGTCTCTGGTTGATTGTCGGATAAAATTATCTCCGAGAGAAAACCGCTTTTCTGTCTGAATCGTAGCGCACCGGCTATGATATAAACAGAGAGATATAAATTTCAGGGATATAAATTCGGAGATTTGTTTTTGACACGTCTTGGATTTTTGCGTTGTTTGAAAAGCAAAAGGAAGATACGTGGACTGGGTCACTCCTCTGTGACATTCATCGAATATGCCGTTACATATATCGCGAAAGAAAAGCCGACAATCCTAGTTAGGATTATCGCTATCGTTACACGGTCGTAACCGAGTAACAAACGATAATGCGATTATAGTTGCTCAGGTATCAAACGGTGTCTCGCGACACTCATAGTAAGTTCGTGATATACATTTTCTTCTTTATGTACGTGATCGCGATTAAATGTTTGTTACTTCCTCGCGATCGTCCGTTATTTTCGACTTTTCAGCAGCACATCAGATTAGATCGACCCTTTAGGGATCCCAAGATTAATGCTTCGTTATTGTTGGCGCACACCGATGACAGTCTAGTTAATCCGCCAGCACACGCAAATACCGCTTCTCGCTGCGATCCGCATCTCCAAGTCGTCGAATTCGCACGAAGGACAAACAACGTAAGGGGGACACGGAAAAGCTCGGAAAAGCGGCCGCCGCTCACCGTCGAGTTTCTTACTAGACAGACCAAGGTAAAGTAATCAACGAAGAGTCTCGTCTATTCCTCCGTACGTATTTTTTATAATTAATCGATTACGACGTACCTTCTCGCGTTTCTTTCGTGGACAAGCGAGTAGCACGAGAGTTCGGGGCTTACTCCGCGAGACATAGGTGAATTCAGAGAGATTGACAAGAGAGTTCCCGCGAATCCCTTTGAATCCATCTATCTTCTCGCGAGATGCGAGGTGCATGCGCCGCCCGGGGCGTCACCGCTCACCGTTCAAAATGCCACGTATCGCCAAACGGGTTGAAGATGTTCGATTTCGACCAGACTAAAACGATTGTGATACAATATTTAACTTGCCTATGTTTTAAAAGTTTCGTGGGAGAGAAAGAGAACGAAAGGAAGAATGAATGAGCGAGTGAGTGAGAACGATATATATATATATATATATATAGAGAGAGAGAGAGAGAGAGAGAGAGAGAGAGAGAGAGAGAGTATTTGCTTCTTGAAGGGAGCGCTTACATGACCACGAGAAGAATACCTGTAAATATGTATGTAAAGCCGTTCACTCCAAACAAAAGAAGAAGAACGAGAAGGAACGACGGAGAAAAGTGAAGTATGTGAGCGTGTGCGAATGAGACTGGGTGTGAATGAGACGAAAAAAATAAAAAGTACGACTGAATGAGAGGGTAGAAGAAAGACGATATAGGGGTTGGGGCGGGAAGGCGGGGGAGGGGAAATATGACGAGCAGAAAAGAGGAAGATACGAGAGATTATAGGTAGAATTTACGAGAACGATGCATCCTCCCACTATGCTGAGCCATAGCTTTCAGTAGATCGAGTCGCGACGACGATGATGATCCGCGATAGCACGAAGGGAAAAAGAAACGGAAGAAGAAGAGGTGAGGAGGGGGGTGCAATTCTTGTATACTATAGTAATATTTGAATGTATATTTATACAGGTTATATTATATTCTAACTATATATATGACGATATTTTGAATCGGTTTTAAAATCAGATTGGTGCTGATAAAAGAAACTAGATAAGCAAGTACGAAAAACAAGAGGAGGGAACGTGGAAGAAGGCTGAGACACCGTAGAAGTTAGCGTTTAAGTAGCGTAGACGATAGCGTAGCTCAAAGTAAAGAAAAGACTTTGAAGGACCGCGCTCGCACGGGGTCCGTTCACATCTCGGAGAATTATCATCACTCTTTTAAAAAAAAAAGGGGGAAAAAGGAAAGGAAAAGAAAAAGAAAAACAATTCGTGGCAATACTTAAATGAAGAGCAAAAAAATGGGAGAAGAGAGGGGGAAGAAAGCTTCAACGTATTAGAAGATAATCTTTTAAAATTTCTATATTAAGACGTGTGTGATCTCTCTAATTATTGTACATTACGTAATGAGTCTAAAACTTAGACGACGAGATACGTTAGTATAATTACGATTACGTACGTATTAGGTGTTCTACAGTTAGTCTTTTGTCATTTAGAGACACAGAGATCTGAAGATGATAATTGCGCGGCCATATTCTCTGTGGCCTGTTCGTAGTGCCTCGGAATTGCTGCTCGCGGCAGTGATTTGACCGTATTTTTAGGAAGGTATATTATATTATATTATATTGAGGAACCGCAATTATATTATACTCTCCAATATACAATATTAAAAAAAAGAAAAGGAAAGGGGGGAATCGCGTCGTAAGGTGTCGCGTTAATAAAACGACTCATTAAATTATTATGACGAAAGAAAATCTACTTATATATATCGCGAGGATGAAATAACGACGACGATATAATCGTGGTTGTTGTTCACTGTTGTTTTTGTTGTTCTTATTATTTTTACTTTTCTTTCTCTCGTTCATTACGTATAAAATGTGAAGTTATGAAGAAAAAAAAAGATGGCGAAAGGAAAAATATTGAACGCCGGGAATGGCGGGGTCTCTTCCGGTGGCCGTTCGTAATATTTATGAGTATTATTATTAACGTTGAAATAATTTTAATACTTATCCATGTGTCCTTTTTAGGACACTTCTTCTTTATTGTTCTTGCGGCGAAAAGAAGAAAACGCAAGCAAACTTGTTAGACATTAACGCTAATCTAATTGAGTCGTACTCGAAACATCGATCCGTATGCCTTCGTATACACACATGCGTCTGTAACAAAAATATGACATATTCTTATTATGTTTCGTAGAAACTTTTTGCAATAGCATTTTGGATATGATAAAGTCGCTCAGTAAACAATAAGTGAGTTTAAGATGAAAATCATAAATAATGAAACTAAAATAGGTATACGATTCGTAATCTTTTATAGGCGCAGTACACTTTGAAACTTTTAAAAAGTCGAAAAATGTTTTTGTTTAAAATGTAATTTGAAGTCTTACATTAATATACAAAAAGTTCTAAGTGGATATTCGAATTATTTTTCAAGTTATAGCACTTGAAGTGGACACGCGTATCTACGCATAGATAGTCGATTCAATTGTTGCACTGCAAACAATGTGGATATTGAAGCTAAAATATATACAGAAGAATACAAAACATGGAAGGAATTACATGGAAATGAGTGCTTCATCAATCACGAAGAAAACGCGGAGAACTTTAAACGCGTTTTCTCGAAACTATATTTTGCAAGTGTACATGATTTCTCAAGCTACAATTGACGGATTGGCTTGCAATTTGAAATATATATATATATATATATATATACAAGAAAGTAGTTTTCGTCTGAATTTTATTGATAACATTTTTAGTTTCCATGATATAACAACATTTATAATGTCAAAAAATGTATCAAAAATTGAAACATATATTTCCGTCATTCTTCAAAAAATGAAAAAAAAGCTCGGTCAGACGAAATAGGAAGCATATTATAATTTATGAAACTATTTCGATTTTTTATTTCAGAATAATCAAAATGGCGGAATCATGTACACTGTTTACCTGCATACGCAAAATCACATTCAATATTTTCAATAAAATTTGCAGTATAACAAGTTCAATATATGTATTAATAAAATGCCAAAAGAGGATCATTTATTATTTTTGCAATCCAAACTCAAAACAATCTTCACTTTTAAATTGATCAAAGTATACTGTCCCTTTAAACAGTTTACGAAACTGTATGCAAAGAAGAACTTATTGATTCTTCTTACTTCATTTCTCTATTACTTCATTCTTGCTCCGCGAGTTCTTTAATTGTTATAACTTGCTACCTAATGTTAATTGTTATCACTTATAGCGGTCATTTGCACAAAAATGAAAGAATACACTTCTCTAAGACTTTGAGATTTGGCTCACCGAAAAAAATATAATTAAAAGAAAAATGATCCTTTCATTCCTTTAGTACTATAGAACTTCAAACGTGATCGCACTATAATCGTTTCTCAATTAGAGATTTATATTAATAGTATTCATTTTTATTGTGAACATCTGTTCTTATTTACATGTTTTACTCGTTATCAAAAAGAACAGAATATTTTTATCGATCGATTAAATGTCAGTGTCCGAAATGTTTCTCGTCTTTCACAAATAATATATCAATGATTTATATTATCCCAAAACAGTGACACTCGAATTAAAATTGCAACCGTTTACAAATAACAGCCATAAAACATTTTTTTTAATTACATTTTCTTTTCTTTTTTTTTCGGAACAACTTTTACTTCTAAAAATCTTTAATTATATATATATATATATTTCTTACATTTTGGACGTTAAAAATAATCTGTCTTTTATATATTTTATTTCTCTACGAAACAAAAAACATTAAAAACTCAACTGACGAATGTCCATTACACACAATATACGCGCGATGTAAATTATAAAATAAAATACAAATTTACGAGTACTAATTTATGATGTACAAGAAATTAAACATTTTAAATTAAATTATTTTTGCTCAAAACTTTCTTGTAGCTATAATTAATGGCCGGTTTTTACATGCACTTCTCCTTCGATCCAATTTATGTCAGATCAAAAATCTCAACGACGATGGTCTTATTTCGATCGGTAAAACTCGCCGCGGGAAACATTGCTCGCAAACCGTGTGGTAACGTTGAAAAGAGTAGCGCACTAGGGAAGGAATTTTTCTGGAAAAAATAGAGAAACTGCAACAAGAGGAAAAAGAATTACGTTGACAGCATTTCGAACTTATTCATGCGCACGGCCGATTGTACTTTAAAGAAATCCGTGATAACGAAAATAACCGATTACACAAAGACATATATATAAATATATTAACATAACAGGCCAAGCTTAGAAAAAAAAAAAAGAAGAGGAAGAGATAGAGACACACGCACTCACATTTCCCGACGTAATCTTCTTTCTCTCTAACGAGTCAAAACATTATCGAAAAGCGAATTAAGTTTGATGAGAATCGCGTAAACTGAAAAACGTGAAAACGAAAATAATAACTGTTGTAGACTATGTGTAGATAAAAACAGATATTTGTTTTTTTTTTTTTTATATTATTACTACGAAGTACTCGATATAATTGTATCATTATATCTTATTATTATTACTATATTATTATTTTATTATTAATATTATATTATTATTACTATTATATAATTATTATATTATTATTAAGTTTTATACAAGAGAGATATTACATATGGTGCATTTCTTTTAGTATCGTCACAGTGTTTTCATCACCTTTGTTTTTATTACGCTATATCTGTGCGAAATTCTCTCACTCTGTCTTCATATTCGACAAGAAGTCTTTTTCTTTTTTTTATATGCTGCTATCGATATTAGTCGATTATTAGAGAGAAGTGCTTATGCTTTATTATACTCTAATCTCGCAGTCACAAAATCCGCCGTGTGATATAACAATACGTATATTCGATTGTCGCGAATGAAGAAGAAGCGATGTCGGATTGGTGTTTTTTTTTTTAATCTCTTTTATATATATATTATATATATAAATATTTTATATACATATTGCAAGATGTACTTTGCAAAGAGGAGGAGGGGGAGGGGAGAAGGGGGTCTAGAGTTTTCTGGCCGAATGACAGGGACGTTACTTCGTACTTTAAGTTCCGCATACGCGTGAGAGACCGCAGACTTCGTGGCGAGCTGTTGCGAGCAGGGATGAATTTATATGAAGAAACTAAATGCGGCTTAAGACTGCTCGGAAGGAAAACCACTGAATTAGATTGTAGAAGAATCCGTTTCGGAAGAAAGACAATGGAAAAGAAAGAAATGCAAGATGTATTTCTTCTTCGCTTCTTCGGTTCTCGTAAATGTTATTAGCTACAGACCGCGAAAAATCATCCCGTGCCTGCGAGCGAAACTGGTTCGGGTGGTTAGACGACGTCGGAAGGTTGCGCGGTGCCATTTCGATCGACGAAGAGAAAAGAAAGGAAGCAGCGAGAGGTAGGAGGAGAGAGAGCAAGGCATATGTATTAAGTAGAATCGGCGATGTACTGTGATAACGACATACAACATCCGCTTAATTTCATTTGATCCTATGTCGGAATTATGCGTCAGCCAACTTTCTCGGATATCTCGCAAACGCCGCTCTCTGTCTTTCTCTCCATCTCGTCTCCTGCTCCCTTCGAAATCGCAAAGACGGAGGAAAATCTCGCCGTGTCTGTCGATCGATTTACTATTTTGCAATAACGCCCTCGTCTATCACCTCAACGCCAGCGTTTATCTTTTTTTTTCTTTTTGTTCATCACGTTGCTTTCGTGGATGCGCAGTAAGAACGCCGCGAGTTCGCAGTTAGTCTGTTTTGGAGATAAGATAGCTCGCGTTAGTCTACGTTTGGTTTAATAATGAGCTTTCGTGGATTTGAAAGTGTTTATGTAAATCCATGAATAATCCGTGAGTGGGTCTGGGGAGCTTATCCGATCTGGTTTATCATAAAAAAAATGGACTCGACCAGTTTTATTTGCGCATCCTTGTTGCGACAAGGTAGAATGTATGAACAAATTCCAGGATGTCCAGCTCTCGCCACGAATTCCGTGGTAAATGCGCGATCGTGTATCCGTATACGTAAACGACAGAACAAGCGATCTTGTTTCTTTTCGGTTATTCTTCTTTTTTTTTTTATTGTTTTTCCTTTTTGTAATCGGATGTGTGCTTTCAAAGACAGTGTAGAAAAAGAGACAACGCGTTTATCACAGGCTGCGTCACTCTCGTCGTTCACCGAATGCTCAACATAGATTAGGTTTAAGCTTTATATATATATATATATATATAATAATATTATCTAATGATATATATATATATGTAAATTATTTGTTTTCTCTTTCCCCTCGTAAGACTCAGGGCACGCACCCTCAAACGGGTCGTACCCCACCGACAGGGTGGCGCATCCGACGTTCCGTACATAATCATTCGTACTCATTTTGTTTTCAAAAGCTCCGCAAAAAAAGCGGATGGATTAGAAGAAAACCGATAGAAACTCGTTCTACAAAGCTGCGTATTTCTGTCCTTCAAGTCAAGGTTTTTAAAAATGAAGTCGAATTTTTTTCTATTCTCACTCGTTTTAATAATTCTTCCAAAGAGATTAACTTAATCTTTTAATCAGAATTAAGATACGCTATACTGAATTTTCTGTTTTCTTTCATATTAAATACTCAATTATTTCGCTTTATTCTACAAAAAGAGGTATAAAGTCTGCTTGTATCGGCTAAGTAGCTATTGGCTAAGCCTGCTAGTTTTTTTCTTTTAATTATGATCTTGTCTGTAGACAAAGAAAGAAAATTTTGCTAAATTTAGTTTTACGTGACGTTGATGCATCCAATTTCGAAAGAATTAACTTCGTGGAAAGAACAAGAAAGAAATCCAAACTTTTAAATGTGATCTTGAACCTTAAATCTTCGATAATTAAAAATTGAATTTTATATAGAACGACTTTCTCACAATTTCTTTCAATCGATCGACTTTTTGCAGGACAGAGACAAAAAGAGGTAAATATCCGAAAACGTTAATTTATGCAAACGGAAGAACAATAACGCGATGCGCGCGAAAAAAATTCAAAAACCGGTGTGTTCGCATACGTTTTCCCGTATACATGAGATCTCGCTTTCAAAATTTAGCTTTAAAAGAAAAAAAAAAGGAAGAAAAGCCCTCGAATGCGAACGCCGACGCAGGTGCAATACGTTTCACAGATGTGCATAAGTATACTTAGGATCGTGCCGTGATGCGTTGAACACGTTGAGAGGAAAGCACGCGAATTTGCAAATATTAAATGGCGCCGTTTAGCGCGTGCAGCATTGTACGTGCACCATATATGTCCAGTTATGAGCCGCAAATTGTTACGTTGCGTGCTCACGTAGGTCCGTTAACACTGAAAACTTGTCTTGTTCTGTAATACGAAAATTACACTTCCTTGCAAAAAAGAGAAACAAATCAAAAAGAATCGATGGAAATGCATTTTCGTCGATGACGAATTTTATTATTGACATCTCTACAATCTTCAAGATTGATTACATTTTATTAGCGTAAAAAACTTTTTATTTGTATTTTCCTCCGATTTCTGTTCGTTCAGTTTAATTTTTACGACGTGCAATTTGATGGAAAGTTAATTAATTTTTAAAAGGATATCGAAAAGAAATCGGCGGGCGACGTTTTCAACGCAAATGTAGCTCGTGTCTTATTTATGTATGATATAGATTTATATATGTGTACACACACACACACACACACACACACACACCATGCACACGCACACGCATACACAGACTCGCCCGATCACAATTGTAAAAGAAACAGAGATCACGCGGCGTGCCAAGCGCCGGGATGATGCATATACCATTATTTACAAGTATATACGCAAGCAGCGAAATACTGCGCCAAGATCGACCTTACCTCGTTTTTCGTCGTTTAGCATGCAAATTTATTCGCGGCGCAACTTCCCTAATTATATTGCCGGTGGTATACCTCTTGATTCATGTTTGACGGTACGATAAATTGTTGAGAATGATGTTACGTTTTCGGCGAGGCTCTTTAGAGACAACGATGTTCTCCATGGAAATATCAGCCATTAAGCAGCAGCCATTAGGGAAACTATGAATAGTGCGCAGCGAAATTAAATGCTTTTTGCATGAAACATATATTTTATAATGTCACGTAAATATATTTTGTTAAAAGCGCCTTCCGTTTCATTTGTTTTGTTGCCCTTCTATCTTTAAGTTACATAGTTAAGTTTTCGCGCTCCACGTAGAGATCTGTGTTACCGAAGTACCCAATTGTCAAAAAGTTTTCATAGTAGATATTAATTATGATGTTTTATGATTTTGTAACAGCCGATTTAACTTGACTTTTTGTTTACAATATGCTATCATCCTTTTGCCACAAATCGATTACTCGAGTAATTACGAAATTATTATGTCAAATCACCAGAACACCGCGATGTTCTGGTCTCTCGAAAAGTTAATTCGGCTGGGATCTTGGGCGCAGAGCTTTCGCTGTAACGTTACAACGGAACCAGGTTCCTAATAGTAATTTAGGGAGTGGGAAGAGTGAAAGAAATCAATTCGTCTCATATATTTTGTGACTGACGAGTGTCTCGGCGGCGCGGGTCCGATTCTGTTCGAACCGACAGTGTTCCCAAAGATATATCACCGTGTATATCGTACATATTCTTTGTTCTCCTTTCCTTCGCTCTCTCTTTCTTCCTTTGGCTTATTTCTCTTTGATACAGCTTCCAATGTCCCATCCCATTTCTAGTGTTTCTACCGTGTGTTCATCCCCGTCCGCGATTCACCAACTTCATAACATACATATATATACATATATATTGTATATGTACATGTATACATACGCGCGTATATATTATATTAATCAACAAGTGTGGCTGTTCATTACGAAACGGTCCCGCGTCCCTGCCCCGAGCGTGTTCTGTTTTTCATTTTTTTTCACCTTTTTTATACAAATAAAATATACAAATAATACCAGAGAAACGCACGTCTTCCAACATAACCCTCGTTATTTTCCGTCCTCGTGGAGTTTACCGAGACATCATTTTACTTGTAATAAATTTTCTAAACTTTAACAATATAATTTTTATTTCGATCAACGTTTTATAGATATGCGTTATACATATAAAAATCTAAAAGAACTTTATATGTATGATAGCAATATATTTTTTGAAAGTAAATTAAAGATGGAATTAACAAAGGAAACTAACGATAAAAAAAATTTTAATTTTAATGTAAAGTAAAAGTGCATTGACTCAACTTCAAACTTGCATGACTTGAATGCACTTTCGGTTTCTTTGGCATTTCGCCGTCAATTAGAAAGTAGCGTAATGAAAAACACAATGTCTTGGTAAATAATGCCATTACTTAATTATTATTATTTTTTTCAGCTGGCAGTTATATTGTTTTCTCTTCGATCACTTTTTGTGCACGTTTACTTTAAATTGTTCAATTTCGTCGTTTAAGTTGGTGTCATTTTCGTTTTTTCTGTTGTTTCCACAAATAGATCGCTGAAAATATTTCTCTCATCAATTCATAAACCTAAAAAAAATCTTAAGACATAAACACTTAATATTCGTAAATTAGTTGTTTATTTGCATATTTCAGATATTCCTGTTGCATGAACAACAAAATAAAATTCTATATTAGAATCTCGATTAATACCGTGATCAAATCGTGATAATAACATAATCAAAACTTTTACTCGAGCGACTGGAAACTATCGAAAATTTTTTTCTCTGCCGAAGCTCACTTCGGCGTCGCGAAATTTCAACGGTGCGATTTCGGGATCGGCTTTATCGGGTCTACGACGTGCAGAGAATAAATTTCAAGCATGGTCGTAAATTTGAGAGACCGACCGACCAACCAACCAACCAACCAACCGACCGACCATCGGAAACAGTCTGTCTCTCGCGTTGTGCAACCAGTTTTGCGCGGGCACGTCAGATCACGGCTGCTTGTCAGAACCGCGCTTGTCCGCGGCAACCTTGATTTGGATTATTTGCAATGAATTTTACAGAGCGCCGCTTATGATGTACGCACCTGTACACTCGCGTTCTTATCCGCTAAACTTCATCAGAATCCAACAGAACCGTCCGTTAAAACCTCGTTCAGGCGAACACAGAAGCCACTTGCTCTCGTTCGCGCGAATACGACGCAGTGGTTCTCGTTTTTATCGTCAATGACTAATCGATAAAAATAGAGGATCGTCAATTTTTCAAAATTGAATCACAGAGACGTGATTTTATGTACCTTTACAAGCGACATAAATCAATTATCGTCACGATTACGTTTAAAATGCATTAATATTCGATGAACGAGAACAATTCATTTTCAGAATATCCAATTTCACTTATTAAACCGTAAACATGCAAATACGACAATGTGCCGTCCATTATCTCCGGAAGACCAAGAGGTTTCCGTATATATATATATATATCTGAAGACGAGTTAGAAGAAGAGATGCGATATGTAAATTTGGCTCGTTCGTCAGTCCAGGGAATAACGTCGTCACTTTTGTCGGTTACTTTTTGTATTACTCTTCTTGCACGGCAGCGAAAACGGAGCGTTTAAGTAGTTACTCGAAGGGAAGCGAGAGGCGATCATCTGAAGCGTGCTTCAGTCTGGAGAACTGTTAAGCTATAATACGTTCGATCGATGCAAAAGTTTGAGCGGCCTATAAACACACGAGAGAGAGAGAGAGAGAGAGAGAGAGGAGGGGGAGGGGGGGAGGAAGGAAGAAGAGAGAGGAGGAGAGAGAGAGAAGAA
>NW_012130087.1:1091978-1093339 GCF_000143395.1 Atta cephalotes
GAGAGAGAGAGACCCCCTCCCTCCTCTCTCTCTCTCTCTCTCTCTCCTCTTTCTCTGAACCTCTCTCCCCTCGTGGCCCTCGCGACCACGTGAACGAAATTCCTCTTCAACAAGAACGAGTGAAGGATCTTCGAAAAAAACATTCCGATGCGCGACGCTGCCGATTGCATCTACGGTGCATCATCATCGAACCGTACACAACGCGACGTCAACCATTGCAAATGATCGTGCTATCTGTCTTTTTCAGAGATAATGATGAAGAAGCTCGCGGTTTGAAATCTCGACCATTTGTCTTAATCTTTTACGCCAAGAAATTATTTGGAGCCAAATATCTGAAAATTAACAGATATGAGAAAAATGTTGATTCCATTACACTAATATGAGTAGCCGTTGATGTTGGAGTTAGAAGATTTGGAAATTTCGCAGAATCCAAAAATCTTACAGCACGGGTTCGACGCCTCTCCGCTATATTCATAAGAATTGACAGTCGGTACATACAAATGCAAATTGAATACAATGACACCCGCGTTGCGAATCTCGCGAATTTAAACGCGGTCCGGAAGGTGCGATCGAGGAAGTTGAGAACAAAACGCGTTTCGTCTGTCAGAAGTGTCTGTGAGTATCGTGGGATAGGAAGAGGAAGGAGGGACAGAGGTATCATATGAAAGAAAGAGAAAACAACACGAAGGACCATAGAGGGAGAGAGACAGAGAGAGAGAAAAAGAAAGAAAGAGATCCACGATATAAAGAAACAAAAAGGAAGAAAGAAGCGGTCGAGACGATCAAAATTGGTAGCGAACCTTCTGATAGGGGCACAAGGTGCATGTTTTAAGCCTCCACGCTGCAGAAACTTCGTGTTTGTTATACAGAACGAATAAATTAGAACGGATCTCCATCCGTACAACAATGTTAAAATTTAATTATAAAATATGATTCTCGTGAATATGTTTGATATTTTCATATTTTCTTTAAGTTTCGTATTTCCCTTTTCTGCGTCATTTATAATTACATCATAATTACATCATATTTTACATTCGTCATCGATGATACTGATTATAAAGAAACGATGTATCAGTTTTCATTTAATAGCGAAGATACACGCGGATTTCCTTCGCTGATCGTTCTCTTGTGGTTTAGGGCCCCACGTATGCTAAATCCGTTACTGATCAAAGGGATCTCGAGGGTCCCACCGTCGCTCTCGCTGCACCGTCGTCTCGTGCGGTCCGTATACACCTCACGGTGCACCGGTGCTTATCCTTTATACTTTATTTTGCCTCCGCGAAATACCGGCTGACAGTTACTCCCTCGAACGAAATAAAAGATACCTCCTCCCTTTCCTTCACTCTCTCTCTCCCTCTCTC
>NW_012130087.1:1097687-1099753 GCF_000143395.1 Atta cephalotes
GATCTCGCGGAAGAGAATCGCGCGCGCGGCTCCGAGGAAGTTCCTGCCACTTGGCCTACTACTCCACTCCGCTCTCTTCGCTCGCGGACGAGCTACCGGGGCTTTTCTTTTTACGCGAGCCACTTCCTGCTCTCCGCGAACTTTGTTTTTCTTTCTTGTCCCTCCCTCGCCTCCCTTTCTTCCCCCGTCCACGGTCCCCCTCGCGGTTCTTCCGTAGCTTCTTTCTTTCTTTTCCCCTTTTCTTGTTGCTCCACCCCGAGACCCAGTCACGGGGGATTATGCAACACATAACGGAGAAATCTAAACAAGCACGACGAAATTCGCCAGGATCGAAATACCCGGATTCTCTGTGGAGCGACGCATCCCTTGCACGCATTGTTTTTGGATTGTTTGACCGAAGAATGTCAATCTACGGTGAATTCTGATTTGCTGAATATCGATTATGTAATTTTTTTTCCTTTAAGACGGAAACGTGAAAAGTAAATATTTTTATGTATTCTATATATATATATATTACACATACACACAATCAATTAAAAATCGACGATTACCATTAATTTAACGATGAAATTATTATTTCAATTTATGATTGTGTTTCAAGTCTGACAAATCGAAGCGGCACGCAATTTATAGTACTGAAAATTATATTTATAGTACTGAAAATGAATTTATAGTACTGAAAATTATATTTGCATTTTTCACATGAATATTACTAACCGAGACCCGTTTTGACCGAAAATAGATTTCTTCTCTTTCATTTATATTTAAAAACTTTTCTCACAATATATCCTGATACTAAAGGTCGTCATTATTTTATCATATATTTAATTATGTTTTAAATACAGTATTGATTTGATACTTTTCTACAAAAAAAAAAAAAAAATTTGAACAATTTTTTTCTTTCTTGGTCAATAAGAATATGCATTGTAGTCAATTTTGAGACAACAAAATTTATCAAAACGGAAACTGTGCTTTCGAAGAATAGCAATAAACACTTGTTGGAGAGTTTAAGAATTAAGAATCGGATGAAGGAAGCTGTAGAATAAAGAATCAGGGCCACGTACGCTATCGTACGTCACGTTATTGCCAATAATTTCGCGATTGTTGGGCGATCTGTGTCATATAACGTGCGTCTTGTAGGCTTGGCGGGATGTTGTGTGCGTGAGGCGGCGATTACTACCGTCTGGCTGTTATTACGAGTCGGGCAACGTCGAAGGACTGCTATGCAAAGGACTCTCGCTGGCGGCGGCGTTTGCATACTAGTAGATTAGTTCGCTAGGTCGCTGTAGTTTCGTCGTCTCACCCAATTCCGGACGGGATGAATAAACCAACAGCAACAGGTTAATCGCTCGCTCGGCGAAACGCGCCGCAAACGTTAATCGTTTTATTACTCCCCGTTACGCGCGTTTTACCGTATCTCGAAGTTCGCGGCGCGGGACGACGCGAAAATTGACACCGCGACGCATCGCGCCCGGCGGCGCGCTATTATTTTAATCGAACCGCCCGCCGTTCCTTTGTCGTGCCCCCGCCGGGGCCGCTGTTGTTTGTCAGAGCGTAAACAATTGGCGCATTGTATCCAGGACGCCGCGTTATTCGCAACATTATTGCAAATTTAACGCGACGTTTATCGGTTTCGTTGTAATTCCATACGATCCCGCGATCGACATGTCTGACAATGCGTTGTCTCTTGGATTTAATAATTGTCGAAACGTTCCCGACACGCATCCATCCTTCGTGGAAAAACGCTCGGTGACAGTTTGACGAATTGATCTGTGGATTCGTATCGCAGATTCCCGATCTCTGAAACCTTCACTCAAAGAACTGAACAGCGGGACGTAAACTAGAAACCACACACAAAGAGAATCGAATTTAAAATATTTAAATTAATTTTTTTCAATTCTTTCAAATTCCGCGGCTGTGCCGGAATTTTTTTATCCCTCTCTCTCTCTTTCTCTCTCTCTCTCTCTCTCTCTCTCTCTCTCTCTCTCTCTTCTTCTTACTTACTTACTTACTTTACTTTACTTTACTTTACTTTACTTTAACTTTACTTTAACTTTACTTTAACT
>NW_012130087.1:1104618-1112770 GCF_000143395.1 Atta cephalotes
GGAGAGAGAGATAGAGAGAGAGAAAGAGAGAGAAAATACATGAATGCTCGTCAAAGAATAATTAGTAATAATAAACGATAATTCACATTGCGTATCTCTCGTTGCGCGCCTAGTAGACTGCAAAGTAGTCATTCGAAAGTCCGTACGTCGTGTTTTGGAGGCACGAGCAGGAAGTGTATAGTGTTTTATTACAAGAAGTCCATGCATCGACGGGATCTTCTGTGTCGCTTTCCGGACAATTACTTTTGTGATTTATTCGTAATCGAAGGAGCATTTAAGATAAGTGCACCCGGCATTCGAAGATTTAAAAGATTATAACAGTCCCGTAAAGGAAAATTGAATTGAAAGAAACTGATAGTGTCGGATGATAAGCGTAGCTCATGAGCATAGCTTACAAGCGATTGGAAAAATAATAATCTTTTTAATTCCTTCTGTGTAGAATGAAGCATAACGATATAATAAAGTGCCCAATGTGGAACGGAGAGGAATTACTCTAATAAAACAATTAAATCGCTTAATTCCATCTGAAGGATTAAAAACGAACGGAAAAAATTAATAAATTTTTCAACTTATCTCTGACAACTTTATAGATTGAGTCAGTGTCTTTGAATTTCTTCTTCTTGCGGGGAGAGCTTTAAAAAAATCAATGGTAAAACTGACAAAAATCGAATAGCCGGGAGAAGCCATCTTTCGCTCTTCGATAATTATATGAGTAATTGTCTTTTGTTTGACAGAAAAGCGATGCGAAGGTCGGTCGCGTTGTACTCAGATATACTCCGCATACCTTGTTATTCAGCAGCAGTTGAACAGATGAATATGATTTATTGCAGAGAGCCGTAATACCACAAGTGAAACCGTTCTAAGTATATTTGTTATACACACATATTGTTACCATTGCCACATGAAAGCAATTATTAACTCCATAGCCTGGGCCATTGTTAGACGAACGAGAACTCGGGACTGTTTCTTGAAGTAGGATTGCAACTGGCATTACTTTTTTAATATCACTGTAAAGTTCGCGTTTATAATTATTACACTTTTTTTATAAAATGTAATAACTATTGTTTTTAAGAAGACAATTAGAAAAGATCCAAGGAGATCTGAAACACTGGAAACAAACAGTTTTTTCTCATAAATTTTAATAATTAGACTTTTGCGTTATTCTTTCAACGTAACATACCACGTTTTAAATTTCTTTATCGAGAAATAATTTCCAAGAGTGAGCTGATTTAAGAATAATTATGTTTCCCCATAATTTTATTCTTTATCTCTTGCTCATTTTTTTTTTAACAGCGCAATCCTATGTCGAGGAAGAAAAGAGTTACAAGAAAGTGAGACAAGTTATCGTAATAGTCGCCGATTACTCCGTAACAATGGCAATGCCCATACGTATGAAGTCTGTAATCGAAATGCTTTATATTTTTACACCGAACAAAGCAGTATATAACGTACAATAAAACAATAAAACATGTCCTTCCATACATGCAACCTCAAGATGACAAATGTTAAATTTTTATTTTTACAACAGCCCACTATCACTTCCGATATCTGAGCTATATTTGGGCGTATAATTATAGTTGAGACTATTAATTAGGATATTAAAGTCGGCTAGATTCATTTTAATCGACTCACAATTTTACGATTTCTACACGAATGATCGTCTACTGTAATATACGCATTATACGATACGTATATATATATATATATATATATATAAATATATATATATATTAGTGATATTATATCATGCGACGACTCGTTTTATGATCGTTAATAATCCGCAGAAAAGGAAGAATTTCGAAACTGTTAATTTCTTTTCCGAAATTATGAAAACGAGCTGGCCTGTCCAAACAAATATATATAATTAGCGTTCCATTCGTCCGTTGTCACAGCGTCCGATTGTACATTGACAGCAATTAACTCCGGCTATGCAGATTTATGCTGTTTCGAAGCGAAGAAATCAAAAGAAAGGGAGAAGATGCAGATAGTACCAAAAGCGAATTGCGAACGCCGACGCGTTTAACTTCACGACCGACACATATATTGTACATATGTATTTATTAAAAATGATAGATATACGAAGAACTCACACACAACAAACACTCGATACACAAACACGCATACATTTACGCAAAAGTTTCCACTGTGCCGAATACTGTGTGTTAAATATTTTTCTCCGACATTATCTTCTGTATATCTATAGTATGTCTCTGGTATTCGCATAGTGACACATTCGTTCTTATTTTAAGATCGTTTTAAGTAATGTCTTAAGATGTTAATACGGCTCTGTGATTGGCTTATGACATCTTAAAACTGTACTTCAGATAGTTTTAAATATAAAAATCGATTATTAGTACCGATCTATAATTCATATACAAGAAAAAAGAAGAACTACATCGACGTGATTCCGCGAATACTCGACAGCCTTCAATATTATTGTTTTATGTAATGGATTTTAGATACAGTTGCAAATTGTTTCTCCAAGTAATCTCTGCATATGTGAGTTTGACATGAATACGATCGCGATAGTCTCGCGCCTTTACGCGATGTCATTTTTCGATCGGAATCTCGCAGAATTCAATCAAAAGTTGTAAAATCAAAGGTTGCATCCTGTCTAATTTCTGTCGATGAAATTAATCCTTGGCAAACTTGCGGAAAGATAAAAGTTAGCCAGTATCAGGACGTTATGTGGTAAACATTTGCGTACACAACATGTCGTTCCATCAGCAACGTCATCATTGTTATCACCTGATCGACCGACTTATAGTGTGCTGTCGAAGTTTATTCTCATCGACGGGACACTGTACGGTTTTTTTTTTATAATCGCAATCAAATTTAATTTCAATATATTCTTGATCTGTACAGGCTGTGTCGGAAGTCCCGCGATTGTTTTACATACAAATTCCTCGATATGAAGTTTTATAAAATTATATGGAAATTAAGATTACGAATTAAGGAGTTTCAAGCTATGTGATATAAATCATAAAATCTTATCTTTCTATCGCGTAAATCATAAAATCTTATCTTTCTATTAGTAAATTTTGTTTACTAATATATAAATCTCAGGCTCGAGATGCAATCTAAAGTACGTCTACAGATTTGTCGAAGAGGCAAAAAATTTTTATCAATTTGAAAGTATTGATGGAAAAACTTCTCGAGAGAAAAATGCGTGTGACTTTTGATACGGCCTACATATGCGAAGTTTAACATCGTACGGCAAACACACGAACAAATTAAATTCACATTTGTTTTTTTTAGAACGCCTCTAATAATAAAGACAGCCGTACTTACTTGTACGTGAAAGTATACGTATCTGAAGGAAGGGAACTTCGATATCCTCGATTCGCCAAATCGCGACGGAATTTTCTTCAAGCGCGGAACGGGACGTCGCCAAATTGGGATATTGCCTTTTGGATATAATAGGAAAGGGAGGATTCGATCGTCGAATCTTCGAAACGCGAGAGACCGAGAAGGGGAATAGGGCTAATGACGCGTCGAGTCGAGCCTGAAATTAATAATCAAAATTGAACGACTGTTTGCGAAACACTTGTGATTAACTATTTTATAAAACTGATCTACGGTACGTCCTTAGATATATTATGTAACAAAATGTAGAAAGCAAGAAAGGAGAAATAAATCGAGGAAAATTCCCTTGTGAGAGAGCACGAATATAAAATAAAGACTTTTAAACATTATATCATCCGTTTTTATCACACTTTCATCTAAATGATTAAAAAAAAAAAAAGAAAGAAAGAGGTAAAAAGAAAGCGCGAAGACAGTCTTTTTCGTTTCGATGTTTATCGTTACTCATTTTACGCGCGTCGAATCGTTGGGACTGTGTTCGTAATGTTATTAGCCGTTAGAAGTTTCTCGATCATTAGGAGCCGTCAAAAGAGAGAAAAAAAAAGAAATCGAATGTTTACAGAAGAAAAGGTACATACCACACGCTTACTGGAAAATACGAATATAAAATGTATTTCAAGACGTCTTCATGCAAAGCTGATGAATGTTTTACGTGTATTAAAATGTTCCCTTTTAATCCTATTAAGACTTACAAAATATTATAAGTATTATACTTTACTTGTATATATACATATGTGATAAAAAAAATATATATATATCTATATATATACATCTTGTTCTCTTGTGTGCGTAAAATTTATATTCGTGACCTGTTCTCCGTAAAGCAAATGTATATGTTGAAACATTATATGCATAGTTAATTCGTAATAATACAGGTTATATGTCAAAATCTTGATATCGTGAGAACTACAAGCGAATTTGCAAATAAAAGTTTTATATATTTACAGAAAAATATATTTTTGACTATCTATTTTTACAATTTGGTTTTACAATCTTATTAAATAAACAATATCAACGTGAAAACTCGCAATATATATTACAATTTGTGCACAATATATATTACAATTTGATTTTAATAAGATGTGTGTGTGCAAATTATATCTTTGACATGTTAACGTTTTTAAAATATCGTGATTATCAAGCAATTTTATTTGTATATCGCGCTAGCTTTCATAGACTTCATTATTTAAGTAGAATGTGCATTATAGGTTTATCACAGTTCTGCAACAAGATATAAATTCATGCTTATGTATACTCAGTCAATTGGAATTATATTAATAATTCCTATAGAGAATAATGTGTTTGAGAATCCAGTGATTATTCTCCTTTAAGCATATAGTTTTTTAAACATCATTTGAGGGTATCATGTCCAAGTCGGAGACAGTACTAACACTAGGTAAACTACTGTCGCTCCAATCAGGATGTGGACAGTCCCGTAATGGACTAGGTACATTAACAGATTTCCTATTTTGCATATCGCCTTGCTTCCTTATGTCAGAAATTGTTGATTTTGTAATGCTTTCAAGAACTTTTGATGCATTCAGAAATAAATTTTTAGTATAATCATTTTGTTTTTCCTTAAGCGTTGTATACTTTCTCATTTTATGGATGTCATTTTCTTTATTGTCATCCTTCTTTGAAGATTGATGCAAGGATTTTTTCGTGGTTACATCGTTCGCGTTCATATTTTGGCAAACTGTATTATTTTCATTATTATTTTGCTTTGCTGATTTTTTATCGTTCTTAACTGTTAACAATAAACATTAATATAAATTAAAAATTGCATTAAGGCGATTCAATTAACAGTAATTGTTTAGTAAACTCAAAAGAGACTTACCTTCATTTTGATCCGGCAGTATAGTATGTGATGATTCTCCATCAAGTAAACTAACGAGTTCGAAATCTTTAACGGGCACATCTTCTTTTAAAATATTTTCTTTAGCAACGGAATCTTCTGAAGAAATGTCTGATAAATCATTCCAGGATTTATTAAAGCCATTAGAAAGACTTGAGGTAGGAGACGAACATGCATGCCCTGTATGAATTAACGATATGTAAGGACTTGTATTTCCTTCTTTCATATATATCTCATATAGAGTTTTTAAATGTTTTTCAATCTGATTTTGTAGCTCTCTGTAATATAAATTAATTGTATGTTGTTACGTAATTTGTACAATTTACAATTATGCGTCCACTGCGCGCGCGATCAATAAATTTTTTAAAATATAAACATATTAATAATAGAATATATAATATACTCACTGTATTGTATTTCTATAATCAATAATTTGTGTATCTCTATTAGAACATAACGCTGAAAGTTTATGTATTTCCATTGTTAAACATTTGTTATCAATGTCATTTTTTCGTACAAATTCTGTTTGCTTATTTAGATTCGTTTTTAAATCTGTAATTGTTCTTTCATTGTTTTCAATTTGTTGCATTAGCCTTGATATTGTATCATTCTTTTTATAAGTTGCTTCTTCCAATTGTTGTGTAAGCATCTCTACTTGAAATGTCAACTCTGCGTATTTTTGATCAACTTCCTTTAGTCGTTCATCTCGCTCTCGAATTTCACTGATGTAAAATAAAAAAATTGAAAAATTAGTATTAACTTCTATTTTTCTTATTACATTTATATATCGCAACAAACCTTTTTAATCTTTCTCTTTCTAATATGAACGATTCATATGACAAAGTTTTTATCTTTTTACCAGATTCCTTTAGTGGAACTGCAGTGGATTCTTTGGTTTCTAGATCCTGCAAAAAATAACAATGTGATAAATTCAAAGCTGATATAAAAGTAACAGAACAATTTAATAGATGTATATAATGTCAAATAAAATATATCCTTCAAAATATAAATTACAGGTAGACATAATACTTAAATAATATGCAATTTCACACAATCTACCGGTATTTTCTGCAATATTTGTTCCATTTCAGTAAAGATTTCACAGACTCTTTTATCCTTTTTATTAACTAACTCTTTCAACTGTCTTATTAAATGTAACATGTGTACTGGATTAAAATCAGCAAATTTGTTGAAATCATATTCAGAACATTGTACAGCACAATCCTGAACAAGAATTGATGAACAGCAGGATGGTGAATGTTTTTCATCTAACTTCATCTAGAAAGACGTTTTTTATAAAATTATATATAAACAATATATTCAATATAAGGATTATTATAAAGCGTACATATAATCATATATAGAGCTGACATTTAAAGTGGCACAAGCTATTATCTCTAAAGTATGCTGAATCAAAAATATGTTCAGACAAAAATTGTATAATTTCAAGGAGGAAGAATGATAAAATCAATTTTAAAAAAAAATTTTTCAATATTGAGGATTATCTCCATCAATTTTAAATGAAAGAATTTGATTTTATTTATATATAATTCCCCTAATTATTCTGCATACACAAATATTAAGGTAGAAATATCAAAAAATTAATAGTTTACGAGATATATTATACTTTATTCTAATACATTTTAATATAAAATCTCTCCTAAACTTTTAATTGTTTTTATAAACACCTTAGTATCTTTATACAGAATAAGCATGAAGTAAATCAACTGATATAAAAGAAACATAGTTACTCTTCAAAAATGATACAATTACATAGCTTGTAACTCTTTAAATATTCTATTCTATACATGTGTGCATTTAAAGTTGTATGAGACTTACAGGAGGATGTTTGATAGTACTTTTCTGTTGTTTTTTAGCATTTATATTCTTTTCTGCTTCTTTCCCATTATATTTAGAAGACTGTTGTTTTGTTACATGTAACAAATTCTGATTAAAAACATTACTCCAGTTTGGTGGAGTTTTACTATCAGTTGTAGATCTTATTTTCTCAGCTTTCTGTCCATAGCTACAACTTGCTACAGGCGAAGTACGTTTCTGACCTTTATTCTTTTTTTTTACTGTGACTTCTACAATGTGATCTTGGCCAAACATTATAACTTCATTGGAAGGGCTCATCATAACACGCTTCTTATAAAAAAATGATAATTTATTCAGACATAATAGAAAAATTATCTATATGGAATGCATTATAGAAAAAATTGTGAAACCTTTTGTTCTGCATCATGAGTTTTGAAAGTTCGTTGATAATTTCCTAAACTTTTAGTTTTGACAGCAGCAGTTTTATACATTTTACTCATTTTGATACTTATTAAAGTCACATCGATTATTAAATATTATTGCACATCTTTTGTATGAATACAGTTGTATATATATTTATAAAAATTCATAAAAACAAACAGAGAAAAGCAAATTTTACATTGAACATAATAGAAGATTTATATATTAATAAATAATCAGAATGTATATTGTATAATCTAAAAGTATAATACTTTACAGTATAAATCGTAGTATTTACTTAGTACTCGTCAGAAGAAGCGTAGAGTGACTATTAATTATCTGATATAGTTTTATAAGACAAATATATTATCAGCTAAAATCCTTAGAATGCAAGACATTAGATTCTACGCGACATCAAACTTCGCAGAATGTTATTAACTGCTCTTTTCCCTCCTCTAAAGTGCGTTGGAGTGCGTTAATTCTAAAATGCTAGGGAGCATTCTAGTAAGAGACATAGCTTGTGTTCCAAAATTCACTGTCAGCACTGAAAATCAACAATTTGGGTTGCGTTCGGATTCCCATCTGGGTGCTCCTCAAATGATATATCATCTTTTCCTCCTCTAAAGTGCGTTGGAGTGCGTTAATTCTAAAATGCTAGGGAGCATTCTAGTAAGAGACATAGCTTGTGTTCCAAAA
>NW_012130087.1:1114747-1119231 GCF_000143395.1 Atta cephalotes
TTATTAATCATCTTTTCCCTCCTCTAAAGTGCGTTGGAGTGCGTTAATTCTAAAATGCTAGGGAGCATTCTAGTAAGAGACATAGCTTGTGTTCCAAAATTCACTGTCAGCACTGAAAATCAACAATTTGGGTTGCGTTCGGATTCCCATCTGGGTGCTCCTCAAATGATATATCATCCTTGTTATTTACCGAACGTTAAACAAGGATGATATGACACTCGAATAGGAATCCGAACACAGCTTTAAGCCGGTTCTACATTAATTGCAAGCCGACCGCAAGTTTGTTGCGACAGCCAATCTGAAGCTTGCATTTTGAAATCAACACTTCATATTGACTGTCGCAACAAACGCGTTATATATAATTCGTTATCGAGTCTCTTACTTTATGTATTGCGCTCCGACGCAATTGTAATACTTTCGATCGTCGCACTTTTTGTATTTCGTCGTGAATATTTTTCTGATAAGACATAGTTCTCGCAGTGTTTGTTAAAGAATAAAGTCAGTGATTGGTATTAATTTGTGACTGTTTATTCGAATTTTCTAAACCGAATCTTCGATTCCCATTCTGAACAACTTCACTCCGTAGTGAAAAAATATAATTATTGAAAAAAATGTTCTTTATTGAGAGAAATAAACACACTTTTACAATATACTATGACCCGTATTGAGAACGCGCTTAAGCCGTGATCAGACTATGCATTGGAAATTGAAATTGAGAATAGGATTGAGATTAAAATTAAAGATCAATCACACTATAAATTGTATCTAACATCAATTAAGATTGAGATTAGCAAGAATATCTAGAATTATCTATTAGCAAGAATAGCTAGAATCACACATAACAAAAATTATTGAATACGCATTTAATTGCACTTATACGTTTTAATTGTGTTTGTACTTCTTATAATCCTTTATAATTTATTATTTTGAACATACACAATACATTTAATGAGATTAGTCACATGAGGTTAGTCATGTGACTGAAGTATTGGAAGCTTATTGGTTGAGATTGAGATTGAAAATAAGAAAAATATACGGAGCCCTATATTTCAATTTGCAATCTCAATCTCGGCCTGTTCTATTCCCATTATCTTATCAATCTTAATCTCAATCTTTTAACCATGTTAGCGCGCTAACATGCTATAATTTATGTTACGCATACTATACTAGACGCGTTTTTAGAGATAAAAGTTTTGAATACGGGCCTACATATCTACAAAGCACTTTTAAGTGTAAACGCATTGTACCCTGACCTCCTTCGGTAGTTAATCAATTCTTTGCACGTGGCCTTCGCGAAGCAAGGCGACAGAAGTCATCCGGGCAGCATTGATCACCGGACCCATAATGTAAAAATATAGATGTACCATTCCCATTGGATGCGTAGTCGTCTAAAGTAAAGAGCCAATCAGAAATCGCTCAAGATGTCAGAATTCAATATGACTTCAAAGTGATATACTGCACTGCTGTACATTTGTTTCACTTCGCTCTGCACTTCTTATTGGTTCATTATGATCGTTACATCATGACGCGTGACACCATGCGTAATGGTAACCTTTATATTTATATCATGATCAAACCTAAGTCTTGCGCGGGAATTCGAGCGGATTGGACGTGTATTTCGCCTCGCTTTGGGTGTTGCCACGAAAGTAACACCCACAGTCTGGCCATGTTAATCCGGCTACACCTGAGCCACTCAAATATAAAAGAAGAAGAAAAAACTACCGGTTGTGAAATCGACACAATCTAGCGGTAAGGAATAACTCCATTTTCTAGCCCACGTGATCTTGACGACATATTGTCGGAAGCTGCCACATTTAACGCCATAGCATCACCTCATTGCGCTATCGCGTGATGCATCAACATTCCATATGCGAGTGAGCACATAGCACGATAACCGAGCAAATCGTGAAATAGATTCAAATATAATCGATAGATGACTCGCCATTAGACCGGAATCAAACTATGCATTGAAAATTGAGATTAAAAATTAAAGATTAAAATTTCATCAAAGAGAACAAAAAAATTTTGGTTCCTTTTGTTCTGATTGGTCAAATTTCAATCTTTCAATCTTCATCTCATTCTTCAATGCGTAGTCTGATTCCGGCCTTATACCGGCATAATGCGCGAAGTAATATAGCGAGTAGCGACTCGTACCGATTGTAGATAGCCAGCTCTATCTGTGCCATTTCGCAAAGCTCTACATAGATCGCATCAGTCGAGAGAGTCTGTAAAGCTGGAAACACAATAAAAAGCACAGACAATAGGAATAGGGAATAAAAGATTTTAACCTAGAAAGCGTCCATTCTGTTATTCATGAATTCTGATAAATTGAAATCTGTTATTCTCTGTTCCTATTGCCTGTGCTTTTTATTGTGTTTCTAGCTTAACACATGTCACGTGTCACAAATCGGAAAAAAAGTGGCCAAACTGATTAGAGAGATAACCCACTCTACTCGGTCCTGCTCCTGGATCCCATCTATCCACTGAATATATATAACATCGAGGAAAATTCGTGGTCACAATTGATCAGCCGCCATTTTAGTTGGAACAATATTGGAGCGAATCAGAAGTGTTCGCACGTGCGCTGCGATCGATGTATCGATCGATGGATTATCGATGTATGGAAATTTGTATGGACATGAATGGTAAATAAAAAAAAATTAAAAAAATGTCACTTTAATTTTATTAGTACATTCAATAAAATAATATTAATAACACTTTTCATTATCCTATATCGTTAATACATGTGAAGGAATTGATATATTTAATACAAAAATTCTTACCTGAAATAAAATGCCCTTTTTACTTCTTTGTCTACACCCAGGCACGCAGCATTTCATGTTGATACACATTTTACAGTCACACGATTTATAATCAAAGTAATCTTTCAAATACAACTCTACACACGATGATTTTGCTGACATATGCGTCTCACTAAAGAACACTAAATGTAAGTGCGCATGAGCACTTGAAAACACTTCTGATTCGTTCTTATACTAAATTACATGGAAAATTGATCAATTGGTGCCATGATTTTCTATGCTTCATAGCAGAAATGTCCATTCCAGTGTATATATAGTTCATCTATCCTATGCGGCACAAATTCGTCCTCCCTCCCGCCCTATCGCGAGATTCTGGAGCTCTAGTCGGTTCCAAGTGGCGCGGTGAGTAGAAGAAGCCAAAAACTTGAAGATTCTAGAGACTTTTGAAACCAAATCAACCGAGATCTGGCCGTATTGTCTCCCAACCTTGAAACCATTCAAATAAGAAGGAGAAGAAGATATAATTCATTTTAAGAAGACATTGATTGCATTATGTACAAAAGGTATTACAATTGTCAATATTAAATATAATTTATTTTTTTTGATAAGTGAAAATAAGTTTGTATCAATATTATTTAGCGATGTAATAGCGAATTTTCACGACAATAAGACAATTGTTTTTTAAAAACTATTCTAATGTAATTTTTCACAAAGCTATGACTATTTCAAGTTTTACGTTTACTCAAGAATTTTAAAAAATACAGAAAATGTCAATATATCAATTTTAAAGAAGAAAATTAAAAAAATTTTTTTCTCTCGTGAAGTCAAAGTACAAGTACAGTATTTAATATCCTGCAGGCGATTTTTTTTTTAACAATTCGATATCGACTTATAGCTGATTTTATGAAAATAATAAAAAATTACATGTAACATATTGTTTAATCCATTGTCGAATTGTTAAAAATTGTCATAGAATAACAAAATCAATTTCATTAAAAAGCTGAAGATTTCAGCTTTTCAACGCGTTAAATTGACTATATTGTTATTATTATGTACTACCTCTTAAAGAAGAATCTCATAATATGTTTTTTATCATATACTCTGATCACAGAGACTAAGGCTATTTTATATGTAACAAAAGAAGTTTTTTATCAGAAGAACTTCCAAAGAAGTTTATGAAAGATGTCAAACACTCTTCGGATAAATCCAAGAAACCATCATGTTGTAGTTTTTCTAAGCTTTCTGTAAAGTATACTAGAAGAAGTTTTCGTTATACTGATCATACATAATAATATTTACTGTTATTCCGTTTAATAAATTTTATATTTTATCTTGCAGAATAAAATAATAATAATAATACATTATGCCGCATGAGTGGAGTGAATAAACGTTTTAATAATTTAGCACAATACCATCTGGTTTATACAAATTTAAACTTGAAATCGTATTATTGGATTATTAATACAAAGGCATTTTATTATTTAGCACCTAGATGTAAATATTTACGATGGTTGAATCTTTCATATTGTGATTGTTTTCTAATCATGTTGGAAAATTTCTTGTTTCTTATGATAATCTCTTAACACTTAAAATTGAAACACTTAAGTATCGACAACAATACTATACTTGAAATTTCGAGAATATGCAAAAAATTTGAAAGGTATATATATATATATATATATATATATATATATGTACAATAGTATTAATTAATAAACTAAC
>NW_012130087.1:1119639-1136544 GCF_000143395.1 Atta cephalotes
TAAATTAGTAAGTATATATATATATATATATATATATATATATATGTACAATGATTATTATAAACACGAATAAATTGTATGATCAATACCTATATATTTTTCTTAGAATTAGATCTATTTCATTGTAACTTGATAAGTGACGACAATTCTCATATCTCGAAAATCTAAAGTTCCTGGAATATTTCAATGTTGGCAACACACATATAACTACCGAAACTCTTTGCAAGATACTGCGAAGAAATATACGGATGCGTCACTTACATACACTGAGTATACACTCTTCTGAATGACACTCTTCTGAATGCAAATGAAGTTTTAATGGAGGATTGAGAAATTCCTGATCAGATTTGGAATAATTATAGATTTACAGTTCTTGAACTCTTATATGGAATAATATAATCTTACATCGAAAGGTATTAATACCCTTGCTGACTGCAAAAATCTACGAAAAATGTATTTGGATTGGTGGTATTATATCACATATATTATATTACACTTTCTTTGAAAACATGTTCTGTTTTCACGCTTTTTACAGAAATACAGAGTATTTCTCGTTTGTTTATGGGATGATAAATCAAACCTGAGATCTTCTCAGCAAACGAGAATAAATTGAAATGAATTCAGATTTTCAGAAATATTGATTGACGAATGTTAAAATGAATGCTTTTCAATCCTGAATGCATTTTTATTTATGTACAGAAATTATATACAGAAATATTATTATATATAGAAATTGCATAGAGCATACTTTTATGCCTTTCAATCTAAAAATAATATTAGCTTTTTCTGTGAATTGTGAATTAAATATTTTTCAATTCAAAATTTTGAATAAAAAATTAAGTTTTTCAATCTAATTACATTCAATTGAATCTAATTGAATCCAATTAAATTAAAAAAAAGTATTTGCTATTTAAAATACGCATTCGAATAGAAAAAAATTTCAGTCCATTTTAATCCATTCTCGTTTGCTGGGTAGGACTCTAATCACAAGTTTGATTTGAGATTCGATACCTGCAAAATGTTATAGCGGAAAGAGATTTCTTCTAACTTCTATCTAAAATTCAGTGTGAGGTTTATCTTATTAAATAAATAGTGTGTCAATAAATGTGAGTCAATAAATATCAATAGTATTTAGGAACTACCCATAACAAAAAAGGGAAATAAAAAATCTTAATTTTTGAAGATCTTTCACCAAATCGATGATCATAGACTATGTGGATAGCAATATCCACGGTTCAATTGTACACAGCCAATCACAGCGCTTAAAAAAAAAATAAAAAACTCCCTAGGAGTCGCTGTAATTGGCAGTGGGCAATTGCTACAGTGCGCAATTGCACCGCTGCCGATTGCGATTAGCGGATTTCAAGCGTACAGTTGAGTGAGCACTCGTTGTTATTGGTGTATTCTTTTAAATCCAATCAGCATTTCAGATCTGGAAGAATACATCAATAGCAGCGAGCGCTCAAATGATTTACTTCGACGCAAAATACATTTTGCTGCATCTCATTGAAGTTCAATCGAATGAACAACGAGCAGCAAAGAATTCAAAGCCGAGAAAGTGCAATATTTGCAAAAAAATGTGAAAACTGAATATATTTATAATGAGTACATACAGATAAGTACATACAGTTGGTATTCCATCTTTTAATAAATTTTACCTGTGAGATAAATCTAGTAATCCGCGCTTATCAATATCAAAGATGTCGACAGAATTGTGCTACTGTATATACTATGACAGTACAATTATAGATCTTATTTTGTCTATGTGACAGATTTTGTAACCTCAATAATTGTAAACTTTAACGCTTAATATTTCGATTCGTGGAGCAGAGCGATAGATTTTTCTGCTAGATTCTTTCATTTCATGCAAAAACGCATTAAATAAACCTAATTTCATTGATTTTTGAGGTGCAGTAGCTAAACTGAATGATTACCGTAGCGTGTTGCGCATGAAAAGGCAGTTTAAGAGTCTGTGCTGTGGCCATTTCTCCCAAACTTGGAGCTCGGGCCTCGGGTGCTCGGGGCTATTCGGGGCAGTGTAGGCAACTGAATTTAATGTTTCATGTAAATCACATGTAATCGTCATTCATTAGTATGTCGCGTCAAGCGTAGCAGGTCTGAGTCTGAGCAGAGATAACTAGCGTACGTTAATCAACGATTAAACCGGAGCTGTTTCACGGAAGCTGTAGAATTGCGTATCGTTCATCCCGCGCGCGATAATCGATATCGAGGGCGTATCAGTGATATGCGATCGTAAGGTTTGACTGAAGGGACAGTATTCAAGTTATCGTCTACGCACATCTACGGCGCGTGGCTCCTGGCTTGTTCTTGTAAACATGGTGTTTGGACTCTTCGTGATAATTGTTTTTTTTCACAAGACTAATTAAACTCCGCGCGACCGCGGATCTTGCAGGTGAGGGATCGCGCAGCCGCTTCCTGAGAAGACCGGCGTGTATCATGTGATTCTCACTGGAATATAACAAGTATGGACACATTTCCCTTTCACGGTGAGTTTGTTTCACATTCTGCCATTTGGATTGCTCATTGAGTTTCATGTTTTCGGAATATCAAATCGGTGGAATGGTCTGAGAGAGGGGGGAGAGGGGATATTGACTATTATGCTATTTGTTCTTTTTGTATTATCAAGTTTGTCGCGTGCTGTCATAAAGTTTGTTTTTTATTCCTGCACTGGATTGTACTGAAACTTTTATCACTTTTGTCAAATATCAAATATATACTTGTTCACTTTAAGTTTCAAAAGTATATACTAGTTCAGTTATAAAAAACAGACCTTTGAACTGCTTACTTTTTATGAATTAAAGTTTACCGTTAGTTAAATAAATTGTTTTTAGCTTTTAGATTTTAGCTTCATCCACTTGTAACTTATTTCGTTTATAAGATCAATTGTGTTACTATATGAATTATCACGGGTATTTGTACAAGATTATACTTATTAGGTTATGGCTGTTTTCATAATTACAATACATGAGATATATAATATGATATTTTCTTATAAAACAGGAAACCATATGATTTAGTAACAAAAGTTTGGAGTATCTTGGTACTTTACTATGGAGCAATCAGACTCGTCTGTCTTGACAGTTCACGAGATTCAAACGGATAACGCTCAAGTAGCTCAGATCACCGAACAAGATATAAAAGTCACTGCAGAAAGTGGTCAAGATTTTTCAAAAGTGTGCAAGCTACCGTCAGAATCTATATTGACAGTAGACAATATCGATATTCATACAGTTAAGTCAGAAGATTACATAGAGACAAGCTGCAGTGAGATATCTAAAGAAATAGCTAAAGAAATTGATAACACCAATAATCAAGTGGAATCTGAATCAACGGAGCCAAACACGGAGATATATAAAGTACAAGAAGAGATTCAAGTCTATAATTTAAAAGATAAGGTAAATTTGAATCATGAATCACAACACTTGTCCAACGAGGAAGACCAAAGCCTAAATGTGATAACTGAATCTAAAATAATAAAAGAAGATGAAGGCGCAACGAAGATAACAGAGGAAACAGAGGCAAAAGAGACAACAGAGACAAAGGAGGCAACGGATAGTCTAGAAAATGACTGTAGTATAATAGAGGACGCGAATCAATCCGATTCCAGAGATAAGCAGGATGCAGCGCCAGATGAATCTAGACTTAGTAAACATGGGGGCCAGAGTCATGATATATGTGAGTCAGTTGAAGAAACAATCAAAGAAATGCATGATAACAACAGTAATCAGAATAACTCAGCAACTAATGAACTAACTAAGTTAGTACAAGAAGAAACAGAAGTAGTTGTAGTAGTAGAGACGGTACCAGTTGCGACTGATGCAACAGCAGATAATTTTATCGTTACTTTAGAAGAGAAAGATGCTAATAAAGAATGCAATCAAGAAAATGTTACTTTGCAAGAAAAACAAATTGTGGAATCTGACCATGGGAACAATGAGATTGATCTAATTCATTATAGCCAAGAAAATGACGATACCATAATAGAAGTAACAGAAGTCATAGATGCTCCTCTTGACGAACAATTTAAACAAAGTAATATGGACTACATAGACAGTAATAAATGTGATACGAAATCTATAAAACTAATCGATGGGAAAATTGCAATAGACGAAAGTGTAAGTGATGAAAATGATGAAAATATTAAAATAAAAACAACTGATAATAAAACTTTGATTAATTCTGGAAAAGAAGATAAAGAAGATATCACTATTATTATAGATGAGAAAATCATAATTACAGAGGTTGAGTCAACAGATCTACCACAAATTGAAAATACCCATAAAAATACTGTTCAGGAGATAACTGAGCATAAACAAGATGATACTTCTGTTGACAAAATATCAGCAGTGGATTCATCGACGAAGAAAAGGAGCTTTATCCAAGATATATTTGACGATTGGGGTGTTGAGAATACGGATGAAGATACGCAATCAAGTTCAAAAGTGCAAGACTCTGTTGAGATCGAATTAAAAAGCCTAATGGATGAGGCAAAGACGGACCAGACTGTTTCGAGTGAATCAGTAACTTTCCAAGAAAAAGTCTCTTCTGCAGATAAAGAATATGATGAGACACATAATATTGTAAGTACAATTGAGAAGAGTACAACAAAGCAGCCGACTGAAGAAACAGAAAATCAAAAGAAAAACAAAGCTATTAATAAGGACGCAATGTCATTGAATAAAGATGAAACGAATTCTCCTGTGCCACCTGTGAACAAATCTTCACGAAGTATGGATACGCATCCGGTTAACGCGTCGTCGCACGACACTACAGTTCCTAAAAGCCGCGCTCGGCATTTAACCAGTCAAATAGCGTCGCCAGCAGAAGTGACAGAGGTATTGAAAGAACGTTTTCGCGAAAAGCAGAAGAGCGTAGAAACATCCCGTGGACCAGACATATTCTTTGTGAAAAAATTAACGCAAAGGTTATCTAGTAAATTGGGAGGTAGCACAGTAAATCCAATACCAAAACTTATACCATTGCCACAGCAAACCGCTTCTTCAACTCCACCTCCCTCTTCTGTTGTTATGTCATCAGCATCAGAAAACTGTGATAAAAAGGAAGTGGAAAATACAACAATGGAAGCTGGCAAGGATAGTAATTCTGATAACAAAGAACTATTGGCCATTTTAGAGGGTGACATTGATCCTGACTGGTCTATTTTGAAGCCACCAGTTCTTACAGAAGAAAGCAAAACAGCGTCAAATACCATGGAACATTCTGAACAAAGCAATCCACCAAAACTCGATCCGTTAGTTGAACGAGAATTGGCGCTGAAACAACTCCTTGAATTGCCCATATCACCGTCCAAGAAGATTCCACCGCGGAAAAAGAAAACGTTTCGAGCAGCGTCTGGTAAAGCATCTAAGGACGCGACGACTGTCGCGAAAGGTTCGCTTGCTGTACAGCGAAAGGAGGCTAATATAGATTTAGCGAGTGAAAATACGCAACCAAATGCAAAATCTGTTGATATCGATCTGAATCTTTTATCTCATGAAAAGAATCAAGAGCAGATAAACATGCGAATAGAAGAATCGAGATCAGGCAGAAAACGTAAACCTACCGAAAAAGCAAGGGAGCACGAACAAAATACGATAAAACGGCAGAAAGTATATAGAGGTAAAGTTTCGATAAATAAGAAACAAATGGAAGAAAAGTCCGTCTCTAATGATAGCTCGACGATTGAAAATCATGTTGCAACGAGCGATTCGACGAATATTGCTGTAAATAATGAGAAAATTGTCACGAAAGAAGTAGCAGGTAAACAGTCCGAGAATAAAATAGATTCGGTTTCTAATAAAATTGTAGATTCTTCTTCAAAACGGTCAAAACCTGGTCTTGCTAAAAAAGGACCGATAACTAAGAAGAAAATGGTAGTCAAGAAGTTGTTGCGCCAAAAAGTGCCAACTGATAAGAAATCTGTTCAGCTGAAAACTAAATTGACTCCGTCGCCGAAGAAGACATCTCCAAAAGCTGTCTCAAAATCGCTAAAGCGGACGCCCGAAGGTCCATCCAGTGACGTGAAACCTAAGAAGAAGAATATAAATGAGATAGATAGATTGTTGCAGGACGAAGGTGTTGTCAATTTACTATACGACGTAGAGCAGCCGGATAGAAAACGCCTGGTTCCTATCACAAAGTCACGAGCGAAAGTAATGGATCTGCAGAAAGTGCAACGTGAACTTAAAATCAGAAAAAAATTGGTTCGCAATGCTGTGTTGCGATTACGTACGTCAACGACCGCAGATGTCACGAAAGTGTCACCGAGATCGAAGAGAACGACGATTCATGCGGCTGATGTTCAAGATAAAAAGGTAGAACAGATCTCATCACCAAAAACTTCTGCATCACCTACGGAATTTATTCTTCCCGCAAAGATTCGAAATGCGGCTGATGCGTCTATTATCGTCAGGAGACACTCGTCTAGTTCATTTTCGAGTGCATCTGGAAGTCCCAGAGTTAGTGTTGATGCACCTGAAAAATCTACAGAAGCTGTCAAGTCGGAAGATGGAACAATTCATTCGTTGAGATCTGCTAAAAAGAGACGAAATTCACAAGATGAGAAAATTAATAATACGAAGAAAAAGAAGAAAATTATACAAAAGTCCGATACCGATGTTACTGTTACCAGTACCATTTCTACTGCAACTACTACAGTTGTCAGCAATACTATTGCTAATAATATGGAAGAAAAAGTTAATGTCGTACGTCCTGGTAAGAAATCGGAAATCAAGAAAATGGATAAGATCGGAAAGCAACAGGAAAACATTCCCGCAGTTGAAGACAATGTTTCGAGTAAAGTTACAACTCGATCGTCGAATGGTGCAGTACCAGGGAAGGTAACAGCGAAGAGTAAAAAACTTATGAGAAGCAAAGTAACTTTTGCCAGAGCAAATGAGCTTGATAATAATGCTGAGGATTCTTTGAAAAATGAGGATGAATTATCTGCTTGTCTTGCTGAAGCAGCTACTGCTCTTTCAGTTGTCAATGCCAGAAATGGTGCGACTACGCGAAAGAGCAAAGGTAAAGGTAAACACATCTATCTCAATAATATTTTTTTTTTTTGTAAAACTAAAAATATAATAATTTATTATTTTTCCATGTAAAAAAATGTTAAAATATTAAAAGTAATTTAAAAGCAATTTGATACGAACTATATGCTAAATATTATACAATATTTCAGTAAATACAAATACCATAAAAACATTGGATGTAGATAGTAACAAAATGAAAACGGAAGTGCAAAGTCAATTCAGTAATAAGGAAATAAATGTACGACGACATGGTAATCTCGTACAATTAATACTTACGCCATCTTCTTCGACAAAAATAAGAAATGCTCTTTCATTACAAGTAAGTAGTTTTGCACTTAAGACAATCTCTAAACTCCATTATAAATTTCTAAACATAATCTCTTTAATGGTATTAAGGTAATGCAAGAATTCAAAGAGGCTTTGTCGATATTAAAAAGAGATGACGAATGTAGGGTAGTACTCTTAACATCTACGGGTACAAGCTTTTGTGAAGGTCTTGATCTTTCAACATTATTGCATTCAAATAAGGATGAACGACGATCCGTCGCTCAAGAGTTGGCACATGCTGTCAAGTATGTATTTAAACTTGTGTAAACATAATTTAATATAATACTTTATACAATTGATGTAATACTTTATATATAGTTTATTTTATTGAATTTTTTTCTTTTTAGGGATTTCATAAAAAGTTTAGCTACTTTCAATAAACCTATAGTGGCTGGCGTACAAGGTGCAGCAATTGGACTTGGAGTGACAATGTTGCCTCTTTTTGACCTTGTAATCGCTAGTGATAAGGCAACATTCTGTACGCCTTACGGGAAATTAGGACAAATTGCTGAAGGTGCTGCAGTCTTTACTCTGTCACACATACTAGGCAGTGCAATTGTAAGTCGTAAGCAATTTTTTACAGTTTATGTTTTATAACATAACGTGAAAATAATAGAAAAACAACATCTATACATTTCGATAGACGAGTGAACTTCTTTTGGGTGGAAGAACTCTAACAGCAAGTGAAGCATTAAGAGCCGGTCTCGTTACTCGAGTTTTATGGCCTGATCGGTTTCAAGTCGAATTATTACCATCGTTAAGGGCTATGAGTGATCAATCATCACAGGTAAGTTACATATATATAACAATGTTTCTTGATTTTAATTTTATTAATGCTTTTGCAATATATTTTACGAGATATATATTGTATTTTACGTACATAATATTGTTAAAAAACTTTTAAGTTTTTTACATTCATTAAATTATAATAGTTTTATTTATTTAATAACGGTAACAATAAGCCATATAAGCAGGTCCAGAATAAAGCAATTCTTGTACATTTACTTGTGTCTTATTTTTGAAAACACATAAATGTTTTTCTGGACATGTACATCTATAATATGTTGAATATAGATCAGATCGTATATAGCCGCAAAATTCCAAAGTCTCGCACATTCTTTTCTACATTAAAAAGTTCAGATTTAATAAATAACATGTTGTGTTGTATAAATGAAAGAATATTAAATACTACTATCAGAATAAAATAAAATTATAAATATTATCTATTCCTGCATGGTTCAAATATTTTTCTTTTCAGAGAATACAGAAGAGAATTAATGATTTTATATATTATAAATTATACTACAAAAAGTGTGTATAAATTATGCAGATTTATGAACGTGAAAAATACTTGTAATTAACTCGTAAAATGCAGAAACGATTTTCTCTCTGTGCATTATATTACACATATAAAATGTATACCTTGACACATTTGAATATTTGAGCGACACCTTGCTCTTTGTATGTGTATTTTTGCAACTTCCAATAATGTGTTTGCGGACATACGCAATTCATTGTCACATTGTATGGTATTATATAATTATTATTCGTATCACCTTCCCCATGTACTATCACTGCATCTTGTTTATGCGCGCATGTCTCCAATTTCGTGAATTGCGTACAGAACTGTATCAGGAAACGTAATTGTCAGAAATGTTTAAAAAAAGATATTTTTTTTAGATATTTAATCTTCTCGATACCTTCAGAATGGATTTATTATTGAGGAACATGGTTAAGTTATCAAAAGTTTTTGTCCATTGCCACGGACATTCGTTTCCATTGGGACAGTGGCAAAGCCTTTCCGTCAATTTAGGCATCCAAAATCGATCGTGAATTATATTGCATACCTCATAAGATTCACAGTTGTGTAAATCGCTTTCTCCTTCAACCTACTTTGATTCAAGAAATTTGTCATGCCGTTATTCATTTACAAGAACTATATTTATATAGTATATTTTCATATACGAACTCCTTTCATATACTTGAACGTAATATTATTAGCTTTACTGCTAATTGTCGTGTATACACTGACACTTGCGCTTATCAGAGAAACGAACAAACAAGTTTTGATAAACATATTTACAATCGTGTGCATACTTGACTGCGCTAGATTCGATTGTCATAAGCAATTATATTAACGCAAAGGCAGCAATAATGTTAGTATATTCTTGATTCTATGTGTGCACCCACATGACTCGTAATTATGAAATATTTTAATAATTCATGGCATTGTCTTCGCTTCATTTGTAAAATACAGAAATATGAACATCAAATGATAAATCAAATTGATAATAAATATTGATAATATATTGATAATATTGATAATAAAAACTATGTTTTCTGCAATATTGCACATATTTTAATAAATTTAATAAACACAGAAACAAAGAAAATAAAAGAAAATATTGTAATTTGTATAGGAAATTTGTATAGGATATTATAAAATGAGAGAATCGTTTTTGCATATGTGTACAATTATAATTTTTTAAATCACTAATCATTTTTTTTAATAAAAAAAAATCTGTTTTTTTTTTTAGTCCATGGAGGCAACAAAGGCTCTGCTACGTCACAGTCTACGGAAAAAATTAGATGCCGCACTTGAATCAGAAACATACTTATTAATTCAACATTGGTGTTCCATAGAATGCCAGACTGCTATAAAGGCTTACGTTGATGGAAAAATTGAATAAACGACAGTAAGCCATTCTTATACATGGTAAAATATTACAATTTATACATATTAGATGTGGGAAAAAGTTCGTGGCGTTTTTTCCGTTAGATGGCATAAAAAACGCCACGAACTTTTTCCCATACCTAATATATATATACACACACATTATAATTTATTATAATGAATTATTTATTGTGAAAATATTAATTTCAGTGTACTACTGTTTAATTGTGGTTTGCAATCCGTGTTAAAAGTCAGAAGTGACAGGTTCATGAATATTGATGGAGATAATAACACAAAAATCGACATATAAAATCGATGTCATATAAACAATTTTTGATGCGACATTCTACGTCAATGCACTGTATAAGATATAATTTAGATATAAGATATAAATATTGAGAATCACTCAAAAAGATGGACTATTTTATTATTAGATCATTTAGATATAAATTTATTATTCATAAATATATATATATGTATATATATTTACATATATATGTATATGTATGTGTGTGTGTATGTGATATATATGCATATATTCTTCTGCATTATATTATTGTTAGATTAAAATAAAGGTACATTCATTGTAAGAATCAAATTAAATTTCTGATATATATTGTTTTATCGAATTCATTGGCTTGTATGAATTTATGTGTTTTTGCGAAGACTTGTGCAACTGTTTAAAAAGAAGTTCGAAAATTGCACATAAACAAACTTCACAATTCAAACAACCAATGGATCTATTTTCTTCCTTGTAGAACAATATCCGTGAAATTTTCATTATTTTAAATTATGAGAAGTATTTATTATTCATTCAGAAGAAATGGCACTGAAAAGGCCATGTACTTATGAGTTTTCCAAAGGCTATACTGGTGTGGCAGAAGCGCTTGGAAACTGGGGCTTTTCTAATAGACCATGTAGCGCCGGCCAAGAATTACAACGTTTAAAGTGTCTCTTTGCAAAAATGGATTCTTTGTGAGAAAAATGCATTTTATTCAATGACAAAGACTTAAATTGATGAATTGCTTAAGGAAAAATTCGACTAGGATCGTACAGAAATAAAAGAAATGCCTTGATTAATTTCAGACGCAGCAATAGACCAGTGACGTGTGTTAAATACGATCGTAGATATGATCCTGAAGCATGGTATGTTAAGCCTAGTCCCAATGAATGTAAACCAGCGTGGACATTTCCTACAAAGAGGCCTCTGATTACTTACTGTTCGACTGCTACAATTTTTAAAACTTCCAATCTGCTTGAGATTGGATCGGACATAAGGGTTGCTTTTCCTGACCGCAGCTATGTTCACCAGGGTGTATGTATACACTCTTTTAATGAGTTTAATTATTTAAAGCGAACTAGCAGAATTTTTATTACAGATCGATATTATCATATAAATTTTGGATATATATTGTACCTTTTAGTAGATATTCCATATAATTATATAATTTACTTTTAGACATCTAAATGGTATCGTCGAGGTTCAAACTGTTGTTATCAACCTAGCTGTTTAGCTCCACAATGTCCTCTTGTGAAAGCTAATCTTTAAAATTGTTATGTAATTGTTTATAATCGTACTTAATGGCAATAGTAACGTCAAATTGAATATTTATTTCTGATTTTTTTTCTAGTAATAAAATGTAATGTATTTGCGCAGTATATATATATATATATATACATTAAATTCTGAAATATGTTAATAATTAAAAAAAAAAATCACGATAGAGGAATCAAGGACACAAGTGATGATGCAATTGAGTTAACAAAAATTATATCTGAGAGCAATGAGGTCGTTTAATTTATTTTTTTTTTGTTACTTTAACAAACACAGTGTTCCGAGCTTTTGCGCGTTGCGTGAGAACAATTACATTATCGAATGATGAGGCAAGTGATTTAACTGACCGTCACTGCAATATTTTCACTCTTTGAGCTGATATATATTGATGAATGGAGTACCTCTAGATACTAGCTTGCGTTACAACAATGTACACTAATTCGAATTCCTTAAATAGAAATCGATCTACACAAGTAGCATTTTGTAAGATCCTACATAAGGAGCTCTGTGCTGACTTTGCAATGACTCTGCATAAAAGCTTTCCCTCGGGATTCTTATGTACAAGAAAAAATATACAAAAAACTGAATTGATATGAGTCATGGTACAATATAAATATGAAAACTGTCCGAAAACGACGTACGATTTACGCGAGTCAATAATATATGTTATACGAGTTATTAAAAATATATACTTATGATATCTTAAGCAAGTAATATACAAGTAATATCGTAATGTATAAATTAAGACTAGATAGAATATCGGAGACCTTATCTACTTCTACAGCCAATATAATAATCGAGTGTGTGACTGAAGTATAACTTATAAACTAATTACGCAATAACATGCGGCACAATAACGGCTGAAAGCGTACTGGCAAGAAGAAGAGAGCACATATTTTGTTGACATTTCATTTTTTTCACATATTTTGCCTTAAGTCGGGCATAACACTGAAATCGGAATAGCAATTTTGTAAGTACTTTTCAAAAATGCTTCATGATTTATAATGTTCGAGTTGAAAAATTGTTAATGTTTGCAATAGGATTTAGTAAAATTGAATTGAAAATCTAATTACCTTTGAGTATATAATCTGTTAGTAAAGTGGGTACTGTCGGGCTATCCTCACTAATGGCCTTTAATACTGCAAATGAACATACATTGATATGTGTAGTTAGATACAAAATTATAATTAAATACTTACTTTTGATAAGTACTTGCAAGGCTTGATTGTCTGGCGGACCACTGTCTGTATGATATGGAATAACGGTCGTCAGGTACTGTAATAAAAATGAAAATTTCCATTTTCTCTAAATTGTACAACTAAATTACTGAAAACTTTTTAAATTAAAAATTTAATTTTCTATAAAAGAGTATTCGTAATTTAACGGTTAATAGATGAATGCGTAAAATGTTTACTATGTAAGTGCAATTCTATACAGTGGTATACCTTCGGCTCCTGCAAAGACCTATGTTGTGGTAATGGACTAGTACCATTCTGCATTTGATTTCTTTTCTTTGTAACATGATGTTGCCTACGTCGATTTTGCACAGCTAACAGTAAAGAGATAAACTGGTTTTTGAGTTCCTTTTCATATTCTAATTCGTCTCGAAGCGCAAGCTCGGCGATCAGTGTTTCGCTTAAAGCCGCAACTAAGGATTCCATTTCTCCAAGAAGTTCAGTCAGTTGGCTGGAGGAAAGTTGCTTTAATTCTAAAAATACATTCAATGCTTTATATTTTTATTTTAGAAATTAATTGATTTTCTATTCTATATCATTATATTTAATATAAATACTTTTATGTCATATAATTATTTCAAAACATACTTTTTTCATGAAGTGGTGATCCAAGTACTTCTCTACTTCTTTCCAAAGCTTCATCACTGTCCAATAAAGAACCCTCTGAATCTGGTGATCTTTCCATTGACGGACTTTCCTACGGTGGCAAAATCATTAATCACTTTAGTCATTATTACATCAGGAAGAATATTTGATTGTGTCAAGGTTATACCTGCATTATGTCATCTATCTCGCGAAGAACTTCCTCTGCAGTCTTCAGCGGCTCTTCCGGACTGTGAGTATCGGTACTGCTGGATAAGATTAAAGCATGCATGTCCAAATCTGTAGCAACTGCCTCGTCTTCGCTACTTAAATCTTCCAATTCGGGTCTACAGAAAAAACGAAAAAATATTGAAACGAAAGTACGAATTTACGAACATTAGAGCTGATATGAGGAAGCAAAAAGCGAAATCAGAAAATTTGTTTTTAAAAATGTGTAATCGCTACAAAGTAAACTTTCCACGAATAATTATACTTGTGACAAATAATTAAATGTGCAAAAAACAAATGTATCTACCTTTCCATCGAAGTAGGTGCTTCGTTCAAATTCAAAGCGGGCATATGCATTTTCCGCGCGTAAGATTTGCTCCAGTCGATGGGTAATATATTCCCGAAAGTTCCGGTAATCGTCCACCACATCCTGCAAAAATACAATATTGAATATATATTGTTATTAACACGCAAGGAATCTTTTGGCGTTTCCTAAAGGCAATTGTTTGCTTGATCTTAGCAATCGCTTATATTAAAGGCTTATATCATTTAATATACGTAAATAGATATGGAATCTTCACAGATGACTCATATCCTTTAATTCACAGTATTCTCTAGTCGAGGAAATTAATGTACTTTAAATGTACTTATGTGTCATCGACTTTTATCGCTCAACTGCTGAATGTTTCATTTAGAATTACTACCATCTTCCTCTGTTTTATTTTAATTTTTATTTGAAAAATTCTGAAGCATATAATTGATTTTTTGTAACAAGTCTATAAAATTTTCTTGAATGTATAAGATGGAATTATTTTATAGCTTAACTTCAAAATTACATAAATAATCGAAAATACATAATGGTATTAATTATTTTATTAATACCAAGAGATAATGAGATATTTCAAAATACTTTTTTAAATAAATAATTAATTTTAAATAATACTTTTTTTTCTTTATTTTATTTTATTTTTCCTCCTTTCACAATTTTTTTATTCTAATAGATAAATATTTTTTGCCAAGCGCTTTTGTATAAATAGAGCGGACTAAATTGAGTCGAAAAGTCTTCTATCATTTTGCAATTTTCGTTAATAGTTAACAAGATATTAATTATTAAAAATTGCTAAATATTAGTTTTCAATAATTTTTTATTCAAATCAACTTTACAGAAAAACAGCAAGAAAAAAATTGCTTATTTTCTTCTTATAAAATTCTAAAAATTTCTTCAGAATCTTTAAATACCGCACTTTCTCATGTTAGTAAAAATAGTTGTCAATAAGAAAAGTACTAAAAAATTAATAAAAAATTCTTAAAGTTCTATAAGAAGAAAATAAACAATTTTTATCTCTTGCTTTTTTTTAAAGTTAATAGTATTTGAGTAAAAAATTATTGAAGACCAATATTCGATTTCGCAATTTTTAACTAATATCATTAACTATTACGAAAATTACAAAATGATAGATGATTTTTCGACTCAGTTTAGTCTCCCCTATTTAGACAAAACGCTTAGCAAAAAATTGCGGGACCTCCTGTATATAAACTGTATTTTCTAATTTCTCTTTTTTTCTCTTTTTGCATATATACAATGGATAAAGAATGTTTGCTCATAGAGATGTCATAACAATTTCCGGTCTATCTAAAGGTTAATGAGGACGTATGATAGAAATGTCGTGTAATTTTAACGTGAAGAACATGATTTACGAGATATTACAAGAGCATGACGTGTAATGCGCGATCAATAAATGCAGATGTTCCAATGATATAATGCCATGATGTTATCTATTATATATTGAGTCGTGCTAATGTATATTGTTCTACAATATAGAAACACGCATTTAGAACGTTCTATGTATAGTTGTCATCAGAGACAGGTTTCTCATTCAGGAGGAGTCTTCGTTTTTTTAATATCGCGCCTGTTTATATTATTAATATCCGTGTGCATTCCCATTAGGATACATTTGGAACACTCTCTATGGTGATGAGAGCGATAGACTTTCTAGGACGCCGCGTGAATCATTGCAGGCTGTGGGCGTTTCCTGCGTTACGCATTGTACGTGTACGCACTGCATAGATAAGACATTTAATCAAGTGCAAACAAAACGTAAGTCAACGACGTTATGTTGTTTTAAAGGAAGTAATTTTTCATGCGAAGAATGACCAGAGCAAAGAATCTTTGCAGCGCGAATTTGAGAACAATGTGTCTCGTGGGAGCCGAGCAGCAAAAACGACATTTAGAGACTTGTAATATCCTGAGGAACTGAAATATCAATTGATCATTAACTTCCTTTACTGCTTCTCCTTCAAATGTCCTCTCGCAGTTGATAGGCGACAGAAACCATGTATTTTAAAAGTCGTCTAAAACTCTATCTCTTTCTTAAAATATCTCTCAATTCCGCTAAATATTCGCGTTTTTCGAATCTTCCTTGTACTTTCTCCAATTGTTAAATAGACAGTCGACAGAAAGATTACAATTTCTTATTTTTCTATTAACCAATATTTCTCAGAAAGTTCAAATCAATTTTTATTTACATGTGAATTCTTTAGACTCAAATGTAAAATATATAAATTAAAAACTTCTAATTTTTGTTTAAAAAAATGATATAAAGAAATATTTTAAGCAAGTCATTAAAATCTGTATTTATATTGGGAATATTAGATATTTCGATATTTATTTTGTTCAAAATTCGCATGTGTCTGTAGATATGTATTTATTATGTGTAGAAAAAGAAAAAAAAAACGGTAGTAAATGGTGGATATCAAAGAATCAACGCATTGATCGACCATTTGATGCCGTAGGTTAATAAATCGAGGTCAACCCAGTCCACTTGAGTCCCTGATTAATGTAAAGTGGCTTTATCTCCAGTGTGCACGTTGTTCATATCGAAAAGGCCAGACATTTTTATACCGCACGATACGTACGAAGTCAAGCTAATTTTTAATCTTTGAACGTTCGCAAAAATTACAGTGAATAAGAAATAAGGATAAAAGGAAACTGAGTGATGTAAAATTAGCTTAATCTCGAAAAATGGAGATTTCGCAATTTTGCACAAATAGCTCTTATCAGTTCTTCTAAATTCGCTTGCTTCTTACAAAATTCTTACAAAAACATGAGAGAGAGAGAGAGAGAGAGAATAATTTAAAAAAATTATAGATTTCTTTTTTTAATTAAAATCAGATAAATTTTCACACACACACACACACACACACACACATACACACACACACACACACACACACACACACACAGAGACG
>NW_012130087.1:1137101-1153532 GCF_000143395.1 Atta cephalotes
ACACACACACACACACACACACACATAACACACACACACACACACACACACACACACAGAGAGCCTTCGCATATAAATTTATCCCCGTAATACCCCGTAAATGTGATCGCTGCTATCTGAGGCGCGTGCGCGCCGATATTGACGTTCGCCCTCTGTTTGGAGGGTGGTGTAGCTCGATACGAACGAAGGAGCAAAACAGAGATTAAATTTTCATGTCATGCGTTTTCGTCAATATCAAAACACTTATGAAACGAAATGATCAGTTAAGGAAGTAACTCCAAACTTCTGTCTATCGAATCAGAAATCTGACGCAAGTCAATTAATGAAAGAAAAAAAGAAAAAATACATTTTATATATATTTTTATATTATATACATATATTATATATATAGTAATTATTTCTGGAAAGAATATATTAATTTCTATATAAGATTTTACATAAAACTCGAAAAGCCAAACTGACCAACTCGACTTTTTACATATTTTATAATATTTTAATAAAATTAATTATAAAATAATTGGAGGAAATATATATACATTGTATATATAATTATATATATAATTATATATACATATACATATATATATATAATATATTATATAATTTATGCTTTGTCAATTTTCTCTATTTCTTATTTCAAAAAAACCTATCCAATTTGATTCTGAGCTTATACTTATATCGGTCGCACACGATGATGACCCGTGTCCACGCAAATCATTAAGGAGATCTGTTAATCTTCATTCGACATGCATTTCCGGTGTGGTCAATACTTGAACGCCGCGTTCAGTCTCGCGCTAGAAAGTGCGGCTGGAAAATTACGAGAAACTACATTTAAACGCGTTGGATTGCGACGAACAGCGTAATATACGATGGAGAATGTAAGCGCTTCACGAACGTGTGCCCTCACATCGCTACCGCGGCTTTGTCGCAATCACAATCAGGTCGATGACCTTATTAGTCACCGGAATGGAGAGAACGTGCCATTTGAATAATGCCACCCTCGCCAAACGCCCTTTCATAACGCCATGATAAATCGGAGTCGATCAATGACACTTGGGATCGTTTGTTCGAAACAAATCATGAATCTCGAAAGATAGAGTTTCTTGAGAGAAGAGAGAAGAAAAAGACCTGCCCATTGTGTTTATTTAGAGTGATTCCTCTTTCATTTATTGCAATCTTTAAGTTTTATTGAACCATGGGCGTAACCAGGCTATGCCTTCTCCTCTAAATCTTAAAGGAGAACAAAAATAATTACAGAAGAATTACAAATTTATTTAAATTTTTATTAATTTAGATTATGCTTAATGAGTATCAGCAAGAAATTAATTTTAGAAAAACAGAAAGAATTGGAGATGAAAGTTATAGAAAGATTTTCTGAGAATTTCAAGATAGTTAGTATTGTAAATTTAATTTTTCTAGTTCGAAGAAACAGTTTATAATTTTAAGAGAAAAATAAAGTAAATTATAGTAAATTAAATATGCGATTTTATAATTTATTTGTCAATTAATTAGAAAAAATATAAGACAAAATAGGTTCAACAGTTCATCCTCCTTCCCTCAGATTAAAAAAATCTCAATTTCAATTTGCCCCTCTAAACAAAATCCTGATTACGCTGTTCTGAGCAACAATATTTTTCTTTCCAAAGGACGAATTTTTTCACAACTCGTAATCATGAATGTTTAAACAGCTAAATTCTTAAAATCTTCTTGCAATTTAATAAAAAAAATATATGCAATATTCTTTTTCATCGATAAACAATAAAAATGGCATGAAGATATATTTAAAAAAAAACCAGTGCATATATGATTTATCTCGCGCACTTGCAAAGGATGTGTATAAGAAATTAATGAACCGATCGAAAATCGCGCAATATTTCCGCACGACGGCGAATGATCCAATGTAAATTTAACAGCTTTGTGCGTGGTTGCGCGCGGAAGAAGAGACAATTTCGCGCTTCGTTGAATTTCACCTGCTGTCGCTTGGTTATGCTCGTTAGGACGAACAGCCTTGCCTTGTCTGTGAGCATGTTGCGACTGTAATTTACACTCTGCGACTAAAAATATTTTGCCGAGATCGTCTATGGCAGCGTGAAACCTCGACCCCTCAAAATGATCCAAAATCCGTAAAACTGAACAAACTCCAAAACGTATGATGCATGTTTACATTGGGAGAAAAATGTACTAAATTTTAATAAATAATAATTTGAATATAACATTTATTTACGGAAAATAAGATATGTAATAGTTAAATTAATAGTTCTTATCAAAAAATTATACAACAAATATAATATACCAAATAAATGTATATTTACATTTATTCAACTGACGCTATTCAAATAAATATTTATCAAAATTTAGTATTTTTTCTGCATAGGTAATTATAATGTCTATTTTATTAATATTCCAAAACTTTCAGATAAAATGTCAGTTTAATAAATGGAATTAATTGTAAGAGAATCGGGAAAGTGACGGATTACTTTTTCAGTTAAATCAGAAATGACATCATATTAGAAATTACGTCATATCGTACTGAGTAAATATGTAGTCTAACTTGTGTCTATGACGCAGCTCGAATCATGCCTACGTCAACATGTCTCGCCGGAGATGTTCGTCAAGGTTGCCTTGAAAAATCTGACTCGCTACTTAGAAGTATGCGTTCATAGCCGATAAGAAGATTTAGAAGATCTATCAAATATAAAGTGTTGCCAAGTATTATTATTAGAAAAATAAATTTTAATTATTAAAATCCAATTAAATCTTCTTTAAATTCTACAATATTAAATTAAAAGTGCTAAGACAATAGATTTCTTGAATTTATAAGCGTTTTATTATTTTCATCGAGATAATTCATTTTATTTAATCATTTTGTCTTTTATCTACAATATTTACTCAAAATTAATAGATAAATGGATATTAATGTTTCGCGGAAAAACAGTATCAAAATAATAATTCTATTGTCAAACAACTGGATTAAAGAAATATTCATATTTGAATTATAAAATCGAGATGCGTTTTTGTATATCAAGCGAGAACGCTGTGGCTACTTTGGAGAGAAAGCTGCGACATATGCCGTAAACGTCGCGTAGAGAGTACCAACAGTGTCGACACACTTCTTCCATTGAGAAATCGATTACTGTCGAAGAAGAAATTACATTTTCTATTATCCATTTTATATTTTTTAAAAAATACGTCTGTTTCAAATGATAAGATCAAAACGTTGCATTGGTATTCACACTCATAAATGAACATGCATGATCTGTATAGCAAAGGAAGAACTTTCCAGTTCACATACAGAAAAAAACATACGTAAATACATACGTAAATAATAATTACTTGTGTCAGATATTTCAAAAGTTCACATATTCGTAAATCTAGCTTAAGTTTCACAAACATCAAATTAATTCAAAATATATTCTGAACTCTACACTAACAAGAAAAAAATGTACTAAATTTTAACTAATATTTAAATAATGCCAACTAAATATTTATTTACCGTAAATAAATATTTATTCAACAACAAGAGTGTTAAATCAAATTAATGATTCTTGTACCAAATAAATAAATATAGATTTATACTTAGAAAATATTTAGTTGATACTAATCAATATACTAAGATCTTTATTGAGAAAATATTCTTTGTTAAAGATAACCGTTATTTAAAAAAAAGAAAGAAAATTGAGTAATCACTTTTCTTAGTAATAAAATGACTTGAGAATTTTTTAATGAGTAATTTAATTTAAAACTATGTCACGTATAAAATGATTTCAAATATTTTTAATACAGGTCTCTCAATTAAACGCTTCACTGATACACATGTGAAACCATACATCTAATTGGGTTGCACTAGCTGTAGCACCGCATTAAACGGAGCATTAAATGAAATTGCTGACGTGCTTTAAAAGAAAGAGAAGTACAAGAAGAAAGAGAGAGTGCGAGTCAGCGAGGAGTAATCAAGATGAAAGATAGATTACTGGACCACGTTCTACTCTCTGGATAGGAATGCTACCCGTTATTGCATATTATGTATCATGCGTGTTATGACGAGCAAATGGGTTAACGGGTAATGCAATAAGTGATTATTTCCGTTGCAGTCGTCACTTTCCAGCTAAGAAATGGAATCATGAGGGAGCCGGAGTCCGCAAAACGTAAACGTTGATTTTAATACGCACGCGTTTACCTAGTAATTTTCTCAACCAAGCGTGTATTCTACACGTCGTCGACACGTCGTTGATTTATTTCCCGTGTGTACTCTACGCAGTGAAACCGGTATACTCATAATAATCCGGGTTTTCGTTATACAAACCGAAAAACTGCATGATTGTACGTATGAAGATTTGCGACCACATATATATATGAATACAGTTAATTAAGGTTGATTAAAATAATTGCGTCAATGGAGTCAAACGCGCACGTGATGATGATGATTTTTAACAACGATGAAAACTCTTACCTATATAATCATCAACTTTTAGTACACGCGATGATATCCCGGTCCTTTAGAGACTCTGCCACGAACAATTTAGTCAAAATAAGAGTGAAAAACAAAAGAATATATACTATTTTTTCAATATATTGTGTCATTCTAATTTATACTATCTTATTCATTCTAACTTACTGAAGTTGACAAAAATGACGCTAATCAAATGTTTGATCAGACGAGATCAAACCTAGGTCAAACTTTGTTACAAGATTTTTAAATCCTTTACGTAAAACCTGTTCTTTTTAGTTGATCTTCTTGCATAATTTATATTTTCTCTTTTTCTCTCCAACGTGGAAGAAAGATGAACTGCAAGAACTTTAGCTAAAAAGAACAGACTTACGATGAATAGTATCCTGAATTAAACATACTTTAAGTTTACTTAAAAATTATTAAGTGATTCTTACGTATACTTTAACATTTTTAGAAAGTATTTATGAAGTATGTATTTATGAAGTATTTATGAAGAATGTGTTATAAAAATAGGAAAATATAGAGATTATTGTTTAGCCAAATGTTTCTAATACTTCAAAGAAAAGGAATGCTTAGGACACAAATGTCTTAGATCCGATTGCACTAACGTTACTTTGACAGCTTAAAAATCTCTAATTTCTTTTTTTTAAACTGATAGAGAGATTGAAAGGGAAAGAGTTTTAAGCCTCGCTTAAAATTAAAGTTATGTGTCTCAATCGTGTACAGTGTTAAGGATTAAAAGTGATATCACTAGATTATCCCTTATGTCATATAATCATCTCGATAGATGCTTTGAGATCATTAGGATAAGTATCAATTATGCGATGAACGACTCACTGGCACTCGTTCATGATCTCCTCCTGCGTTCGCACTTGCACCGGAGCCAATGATTCCACGTCAGTGCCATAATCGCGGAAGCAAGACGTGATCTTCTCGTCGAAGGTATTAACGAGATCCTCGAGACTACCGCTGAACGGGCTGAACGTTCCTTCCTGGAGGATGTCGGTGCCGCTTTCGTGTGTCGTAGGCGGCTCATTCGCGTTACAGTTCTCGCCGAAATTTGCATCCAGACTGGCATCCAATAATTGTTCTGCACATTTGAGAAAACGATAAAGAAAAAATACAGATATGACAATATAATAAAAATATGCTAAAATCTCTTAGATCCGGTTCTATTAATTTAAGATTAATTTTTATTTCGATTCAATATCAAAGTGCAGCATAATGTCAAGGGTTTTTAAATCCGAATTTTCTTCAACAAAAAAAAGTAATATCGATGTCACGTCGTTTGTGATTAAAATGTATAAAAAAAATTGCCAACAATAAGCATACTTTGAAAGAAATTGTTTTTTAGAGAAACTTGTATTAACATCCTTGAATCCGAGTAATTAAGGTCTAATTCAATCAAAATATAAGATCAATTTAAATTAACAGTAAATTAAATTAATAAATATTAAACTGAGATTAAAATCAATCTTACATCAAACCAAGCTTTAATTACACGAATTTAAGAATGTTAATACAAATTTCTTAAGAAACAATTTCAAAGTAGACGCCTATTAATGGCAATTCTTTTTAATTTTTAAATCTATATATAGTTTTAGTTTCACAAATGACGTCGATGTCACAATTATATTTTTCATCAAAAAAAATTCGGATCAAATTTAACTATTAATGTAATTCCGTACTTTGATATTGACAAAGATGAATCGAGGTTGCAACGACCGACATTGCGATATCGAGCGTTATCGGATATGACACTGCTTGTCGTCGTTCGAATAAGAGTAGATATATATCTACTCATCCTTCTCGAGCGAGATAAACACACACACACATACATACATATATAAATATATATTTCTTCTCATGTCAAGTTCAATTTTGCAATGCAGAAATCTTGAGTAGAGAATAATCTTGAGTAGAGAAGAGTTCCGCGAAAAAAGCCTCGGAGAAAAATTAAACATCGGAAAAGATAAATATAAAGCAGCACACCGCAAACATTGATCACAGATTCGATTGCTATTATTTTCTCAGAGATGGAAAAAATCTAAAGGGATTATCTATATCCCTATGTATGATCTAGAAAGAAATAAAAAGAGTCGGTTATTATCGCGGCGATAATTAATGGTAACCTTGGTGGAATTGGCTCGTCGTGGCAAGGACTTGTGAGTGTCTATAGAAAAATAACTTGTGTTCGAACGTCGCTGTATTCGCAAACACTACATTTCGGGTGAATTCGAAGAAATTCTACTGCGTTAACCGGCGACGATTTCACGGTGACCGAACGACAAAAATAAATTCGGAGGAAGACCTGCGGTCGGTTTAATGCCCGTTCCTACTAATGTAGATTAACTTACTTTTCATCTTTTTCTAATTCTTCTAGAACTAGTAGATGAAGGAAACTTAATTGAATTAAAATTAGAATTAATCTACATTGATAAAAATGGACATAACAATAAAATAAATTAACTTTAATTTTGATTTATTTTTTTTAGTTCCAAGAATTAGAAAAGAATAAGGGATTAATTAAACCGAGATTAAAGTTAATCTACATTGGTAGAAATAGACATAAGTCAAGTAAACCCAGCGTTATCGTTTTCCCATTTATTTTGGTCACGCAAGTATAGAATTCTTTTAAACACACCGAGCGCTAAAAGCGCCAAGCAGACCCAAAATTTATTAATACCGTGTCCCGTTGCACGAAATTGCGAGGTTCGAGGTAACACCTGTCGATGCCTGAGAAACGCGTCTGGAGCTGCATGCACTTCTTCCCTCTTTTAGGCTTTTAGTTTCATCAATGTAAGATGAACTTTAACCTCGGTTCAATTTACTCATAAAAATTATGCTCGTTTCTGCCAATGTAATTTAATTTTGGTGCAACTAACTCTTCATATTTTTCTAATTTTAAGAATTAAAAAAAGATGAAGGGTAAGTTGAACCGAGATTAAAATTACTCTTACATTGGTGGAACCTGGTCTTAATTCATTCGTGAGGGCGAGAGATCGATTTATTCGGAGAGAAATATTCAGAGAATCAAAATTCAGGTCGTGTGTCGCACGACCCTGTATAGAATTACATCACCACTGTAGTCGCTCTGCGAGCAATATTCATTAATAATTTAATATTTCCACGAAGGTTTCAGCTGTCTGCGATAAAGGCATAAAGCATAAGTAGCACGCAATACCATTTACGCCAATTAACGTGGGAATAATAGATCGCGTTATTTCTAGTTTGTTCATTACCAATTTCGAAAAATGGTCAGATATAACGATAAAAGGCTGATGGTCAAACTTAGCGTTATTGCGCTCCAAGCGGGAGTAAACAAGGCGATATTTTCGCACCTGTCAGGATGTTCATGTTCTTCAGGCTGGCGGTGTCCTCCTCCTCGAAGCGCGCGAGGGGTGCCTCGAACTTCAACTCGGCGATCTTACCTGCCATGTCCCTCATTATTGAACGTGAGGGAGTATCCGCGAGTGCGATGCAGAAATTCGATGTGGTGGCCGAACGCGTATCTCCTTCGCAGGCCACGGAAAAAAAACGGACTCCTCGTCGCCGTTTATCCGACGAGATCTTGCGAGTCGAAGTCGAGACGACGTCGACGACGCGACCGAAACATGTAGGAGGTGCGACGACGCGCGCGCATACACACGCACACACCAACACGCGCGCCCGCGCGGCGGCACGTACACGCCAACGCTCGAAACGTGCGCGTGATAACCCCTGTCGACACGAACGAACCGACTGCGAGCGACTGACGTAGCAACGTGGAGGGGACCTGCTCTGCGCTCTGCTCTGCTCCTCTTCGCTGCTCTTCGATGGATACGGCGATGGTGCCAGTGGTGGTGGTGGTGTAGTGACGGGTTACATCGGATAGTAGGCAGTGGTGGGATGATCACGGTCGTCATGGCAACCGCTGCTGCAGAGTGCGCCGGAGTTACGAATCATCCTCCGCCAGGGCTGACTTGTGCCCGTTTCTACCAATGTTTATCGTCCTAATTTTAATCGTCGTTCAAATAACTCTTTATCTTTTCTTTATTCTTGGGACTAGGAAAAGATGAAGAATTAGTTGTACGAAATTAAATTTACATTACAAACAAATGGAATGGTACAAACGGACATTAACCGTTCAAAGTGTCCACTTTCAGGGATCTGTATTTTATCGAATGTGTACAACATCTATGGACGTATTCGCATTTTTTTTTGCAGTAGGCGATTTCACTCTTCCTCTTTTTAACGTTTAGATATATATTCGTCTCAGATGCAAAAAAAATGCTAGACAAGGCAAATAAAGTAAATAGATTTGTTCTTGGATTTTAATTATATGTTTTGGCATGTTTACTCAATAATGCGCAATTGTATAATAAGGTATAGAAAACAGTAGCGAAATTTTGTTAAATGTTGAAAAAGAGAATGCCAATTATTAGTACCGCATAAAATAATCAATAGCAATTATTAATTTTAAAAAGTTATGTTAATTTGTTGTTCATTTTTTACTACAGCCCTTATTTTACGCTCCTGATTAGAATCAATAATGAAGGTAATTCCTTAAGAGGTAAAAACTTGACTTGACAATGCAGACAATGCGGTTAACGACTGTGGATAACATCTTTGGAAAGAGCAATTATAACAACTGTTGGACATTGTATATGTTTCCTACATTTCCATATGTCGGTATATTTATTGTTCAATAATAAACATTTTTCGAATATCTAAAATAAATAATTGACGAGTTAATGTATATCGATATACAGTATATATTATAGAATATCACACATGCCAATTAAAGATTGATTTATATGATATCAATGCAATATAGATATGTTCAAAATACTACTGAAAACATTAAAAATCATATAATAAACTAAAAAATAAATGTTTAAAAGTTGATAAATTTTTTAAAATTATTTAATGAATTATAAAAACGTTTCTTAATTGTAATGTTTATTTAATTATTTTTTTGTATAAAACCGGCATTTTAACATTAAATAATAATATGCGTTTAAACATATATATGCATATTTAACATTGATAACATTTATTTAACGTTTTTATACATCATAAAAATATCTCGACTGAACTTTTTTAAATATAAATTGTCTGCTGAGACGCTATCTTTTTTGAAATCTAATTCTAATATCATAATGAAATTGATATAAATAATCAAGAAATAAATATAGAAATAAATTGAATAAAGATATGTAGTTCTTGAGCTATTGATTAAAAGAATTGTTTCGAATTACGAATTAAGAATTAAAGTTAAATTGCTTTTTAAGAATATAAGTAGATAATTTCGAGGCGATATAATCAGGATACGAATTTATCAGGGGAATACAGCAGTCCATAGTTATTTACGTAATGGATATAATTAAATCTCGATCGAAATGTACAGTTTGTCCTACATGGCAAAAAAAATATTTCAATTTCTAATAGCTTCTAATAAATCACCTATCGAGGTGAGCCAATAAACATTAATATCTATCAAGCAGTTTAATGCTACAAAAAAGAAGTATTCCGTCATTAAATACGAGTTGCATAAAGAAGTAAAGCGATTTACATCTAGCGGAACTCGAAAGAACGAACAATCCGATTTCCTTGAAATATACGATTATCTGTAATCATCGCAAAACGATACATTTCTTGATGCGGAGTAGGGAAAAGGGAAGGAAGCGGGATGAGAAGGATGTAAAAAACATCATTTATCTGGAGCAATTTTTTCACAGAGATCGCAATTTTTTATTACAACATCTTTCTTGCATCGCTTCATAGTGTGAAGTCTACATCAATGATAAAGCATTTTTTTTCGTAAAGTTTCGAGTAATGTATATGCAATTATTATTCATTTACTCCTCCATCCTATTCCCCTCTTATTCCGAATTCTGAATTAGTTGTTGCGAATCCTGTGTTTTTTTTTTAAGACTTGCTTTAATTCGCGATTTTTGCAGGTAATTTGTCATTCATCTTTATCATAATGCGTTGGAGAACAATTTGAATACTACCACGTGTCACTTCGATGTTAAATTTAGCAAGCTTATGTATGTGTAGGTGGATTGAGTGAATAGAAAGAACAAATGGAGGGATTGTAGTCAACCTTGGCATCGCACCTCTCTTGTAACGTAAATCTCTTTGTCACTACCGGATGTTTTAAATAAAAATAACGCATGAGAATGTGCTCTCTACAGGAACTGATTAATTCCGTTGCTCCGATTATCTATTTCTTCTCTACTATTACTTAATTTTTACGTTATTGTAATTAGTTTATTATATATATATATATATATATATATATATATATATATGAGTATAAAAAAAAATTGGTAAATTGGAACATGCAATTGTTAATTAGTAAAATATTAGTAAAATATTACACGAAATCACTTTCATTTACGTCCAAAATTTTAATTCTCAATAAGATATTTGCTATTATTTATCACTGTTTTGCTGCTGTGTTGATCGAAAATTATGTTGCATATCTTAAATATTATTATATATTGGAAATTACACAATTGTTCCATTATATAACGTCCGATGTGTAATAATATTTATGATATGCAACATTAGAAAAAAATCTATAATTCAGAATGATTTTTATATTAATTTTATTGTGTTTAAAGCAGCCTTGCAAATTATACAACAATCTGGCGATAATCTAGCGGAGAACGCCTTCTTTAATGATTAATTATATACTGAGAAGTAAATGATTGAGCGAGCTAAAAGAATAAAAATAAAAAGAATATGTGTCCACACATTATAAGGTCTGTTTTTTATTGTTGTACTTTGAATGCAATAAGTTGAAGTGAAACAAACGTATATTTGTTTACTCATTGCACTGTGTGTACCAGTTCAGAAAGTGTAGCAATAAGAAACAGATCTATAGATGTGACGTTTAATTTTAAATTTATAATACTCTGAAATATAAGCAAATAAATATATAGCAATATTTATCATTTGTTTTCCAGAGTGATGTGTGTAATCTTTATTTACAAGTAAGATAATAATTAAATGAATAGATTCAACGATTCTTAATTATCATAAATGTTACAAAAATTTTGCCCTCGAACGAAACTAAAAACTTATGAGTACCGAGAAAAAATTGATTTAATATCAAATAAAACTACCTGTCATATGATATTAAATAAGTATCGTTTATATATGTAATTAAGAAAGGGATTAGAAAAATTGAACGATAAATATACATGATGTCTTTACACAAAAAAATTCGAGGTGCAAGTAAACGTGAAAAGACATATCTCATATCATAAAAATTCCTTAAGTAAGTTATTGATTTTAGATAACAATATTGGCGGCCTACAAGATATTTTTAACTCTATCACACGCACTATAATTATTTCTACGGTTGCATTTACATATATAATTTTTTACATATCTGTATCGCGTGATCTCACAAATATCAATATTAATATTTCTTAAATTAATTGAGGGGAATGTTTACATGTCATGTACACGTCATAACTGAACATTAATTGACTTTGTAATGGATTTGCGTAATTATTTTGACATTTATGTTACGTATATCTTTCTATTTGTAATATATTCATTACTATAATTTAGTTAATTAATAAAGTTTAATTGATTATTCACGCACAATAATTCCAAATGATAATTTACATTTTGCAGTCTGGCGGGAAACAACAATCGTGAGAAATTGCGCTTTTATTTATAGCGTTGAAACAAAAAAATCGGATAGCACAGTTCAAATAATAAGCTAACATAATAAAATAACTGAATGAGTCACATCGCACTTGTGTACTCACTCGTTATATCTGTTATGCAAAACGATTATAAATGCAATGTGGCATGCGCTTCTTTGCGCTCGTTATGTGAATTCTTAATAGTCTTAAGAATTCTCTCATTGTTTTTTTTGTATTGGGTTGGCCGGAAAGTTCGTGCCGATTTTGAAGGAAAATCGAAATGCAAAAGATTTAAATTTTAGTATATTGTACATTTATTAAATTTAAATCTTTTGCGGCACGGAACTTTCCGGACAACCCAATACATGCATATTCAAAATGCCGATAAAATAAATAATAATAAACGTAGTATTGGCAACATCTTATGATCCCGTGTATAATGTAGTTTTAAAAAAAGTAAAAGAAAAAAATCAGCGAAGCATTATTCACAGTTACGGCAGGAAGGTGTTCCTGAATAGATTACTTTGTTACTATCACATATCGATAAAAATGTGCGAGATAAGATCCTCGCAGGAAAATCAGAAATAAAATATCCGGCAATATTCAGTAATGGATATAAATGGACTTCGACATTTATCAGATTTTTTTTTTAATATCGATGAAAATATCGTTATCTATTTATACATAAATACTAGTGGATTTACCTTACGCCGTGCAACAGCCGACGATAACATCCATGATGGAAAATAAATCAAGTAATCAATTCAGGTCAATTTGCACAATAAACACGGGCAATGTTCTTTTAATTGCATTATGATTAAATGGCTCTTTACTCGCGTCGAAAGCATTACTAATCGTGAGATCTCTCGGCAATAATTCTATTTAATCCTATTTATGTTGTACATGCGCTCGAAAGTAAATTACACAACTAATCGTACACGTCTATCAGAATTGTCCTATTATAAATCCTGTGCAAACAAGCAACTATTAATTAGACAATGTTTTTTTTATCGTTTGATTTAAGATAATATCGATTAAATGCGTCTTATTTCTAATTTTTCATTTTGAAAATTCGTTTCTGAATATTTGTTTAAACAATGCATGTTTGACATTGATAAGAATTCGATATGAAATCGTGGGTAAATCGACGTAAATCGATAAGTAAATAGATAGAATGTGTATAAAATTTTACGAAATACTCGCAAACGGTTATTACATCAAACGATACTACAGAGAGCTCGTTAATGCACATGCATGATCTGAGTATGGTCATTTCAAGTGTATCAAGTGTATCAATAGAACCCTATTACTGATAGCTATCTTGCTCCCTAATCAAATTTAATGGAAAAATAGACTAGGGGAACCTCGCTCGAATGTATTATATATATATATATCGCTGGTAACGACCCCCTAATCTACGATCATCCTTCTCGTATTCAGTTCACAGTTGGATATAACAGAAGACAAAGTATCCACGCGTTGTACGTATCTTCCGGTGAATTCACGAGAAACCAACGGGCCATTTTCCTGGTAAGCAAGTAAATAATCATACAAGTAGAGTAAGGATAGAATTTTTATCGAGAGCATGCCCTGGGATGTTCCAATTTAGTTCGAATATCTTGTTGAACGCTCACTCATTCGTAGATACTCACTTTCTTCTTCATCATATGAAATCACGTTTCGACGCTTAATTAAGATTAATTAAGAGAATTGTAAGCTTTATAAATAATATACATATAAATTTAATAGAAAAGTGTCCCTTAATAAATTTCGTCAAAAATGTATGCTTGTTATTCAAGCAGCTGGTGAGCAGGTAAATTGATAACAGATGTTGCTATATATTGTTACGATTATTATTTTTGCAACAAATGGGCACGATTTTATCTAACAATAAATAAAAGTTTAAAAGATCTAAATACTTGTCTAACAACACCTATACTTTTCTATTTTCTATTGTAATTTAAATGCAAAGGGTATTTAATTAATAATACTTTTTTATCAATTGATTTGAGTATTACGATAGAAATTATTTATTAAATATTCCAATGGTCATTAATATAAATTAGTAACATAATATTTTTTTCATAAAATGTAATATTAATTTTAAAAAATATAATTAAAGGAAATGACTGGTATACGCGCATCGATTTGTTCCTTTTAGATTCGAAATATTTTTATAGCTTTACATTAGAAATATTAATTTCTGTGTAATTGCGCCGAATAGTCTAAATATAGATAGTAAGAAACACTTTGCATTTTGCAGCGCGTCCATGCCAATAATAACCTTTGCCGAATGCCTATGTGCTGCACGAAGCGCTAAGTCGAGACGAAATCACAATCTGAATATACTGTAGCAATAGTTATTTTAAATCATTATATAAAGAAAATTGTATTTCAAAAACAAAAATAAAAAAATTGGAAAAATATTGTAGCGAAGAATAAATTGAAAATAGCATTTGTCATTTCAATATTAATTTTAAGATATAATAATGCCAAATTGGTCAATTATAGATTATGTTTATAAATATATAAACGATTATCTGTCTGTCTGACGCCTCAATTGTGTTAGTAATCGCGCATTTTATGCGCTCACTAAAACTATCAATGCATGATAATTTTCAATCACAGATTATACTTTTTAATTGTTATCTATAATTAGCCAGTATTTAAACTTTTATATCTCAAAAACTATTGATCAGACAAATAATGAATATTTTTATAATTTATTTTTTTTTTTTAGAACTTTCTTGCTGTAGTATTTTAATTTGCGAATTTTAGGTGCATAAATTTCTGGTTTAACTTCTTCTAAATTGCCTTAAGCAATATCTACAGTGTTCAATAATCGAATATAGTGATTAAATAAATCTTGACAAGGATGCGAATATTGCTGCTAAATTCAAATTAAACTCGATCAGATTCAATTTCTACGCATTAACGATCAATTGAGCACCGCACGTGCTACAATCACCATACGTAAATATAATACAAAAAGTGATTTAGGCCCAGTTCAGTCAACTCACATTAACTCTTAACCGAGGTTAAGACAACTTATTCATTGTCTCTTTCTAATTCTAGAATTGGAAAGAGATGAGAAACAAGTTGATTATGACTTAACCGTGTGGAATTTACATATTGTCCTCTGTCATCTACGACTCTATGATCAATATAATAGTGACATATTCGAATCAATCTTTTCTTAACAAAAACTAAGAAAAAAATTAATCCTAGCATATCTCTAAGTATGATGAGGCTGCGGTTGATTTGGACGTTTTCAACATTATATTTTTATTTTTTATTTTGCGTCTAATGAACGATAAAGACAAAATGATGATTACAAACGCTTAAAACACGTGAGTGTCCAAATCGACCGCAGTGATAGCAAAGACAATACGCGGCAAAATTTTTAACATAGAAGAATATATTTAGATTGAAGAATTCTTAGACAAAAAGCAGCTCGGTAGACTTGAGCCATCAGATATTATATATATATTGGTCAGTGATTATGCAATAGGATGTGCGTAATGTAAAATGCCTTGTAGAATGATAACGTACTACACATTCAAATAGGAACTATTAAGCAAATAACATCGATAACGAGCACAATAATTGCCGATAAGTTCTCACTAATAATAACATTCGAATAATAACATGCGATGCACCGTTAAACTTGTGCGCGACTGTCACTTTGTCCGCATTCGTCGCTTACATTGGATGAATCGTTTTCGACTGGTGTATGAATCTGTCGCGTGATAAACCGTTTTGCTAATTAGGATTCCGCATCCGCATTTGCGCATGTGTACGCGCATTAACATGGATAAAGCGTTTGGAACAACAGAAGCGGAACGAAGTTGAGCACGAGGCAACTGTTATTGCAGGTGCAGTCAGGTGGGTATGACATATCTCGTTCTGATGCAACGTAATATATACTCGCGTGCAGATCGCGTGCGATACATGATGAATGCAAATAATGCGCTAATTACAGCGCTTCATTCGAACAAATTTCGTCCGCATCACGTAACCATTCAAGCTTGAATGCCTCGAATGGCGGGAATATAAATATCGAGCATATATTAATTTAACTTTTACAAGTTTTACATAAATTCCTGTTGATGTATTCCTACATTTTGATTATTTTTAATAAACGCATTTGTTATAAACAAAGATTCTAAACCTAAATTATTTTCGGTATATATATATATATATATATATATATATATATATATATATATATATAATTATTATTATTATTATATTATTATTTATTAGTACGTATAGTAAGTTAGTAAGTAAAGTAAGTAAGTAATAATAATAATAACTAAATAAATATATATA
>NW_012130087.1:1153552-1161559 GCF_000143395.1 Atta cephalotes
ATTATTTATTACTTACTTCTTATTATATATATAGTTAGGTTAGGTAGTAGTAGAGTAAGTAAGGTAAGGAAGGACACATATATATTATATAATATATATACTATATATATATATATATATATATATATATATATACGTGATTCTGTGGCATTGTCTGTTGATGTGATGTCTTCAAGATACATATTTGATTCCAGATGTATGATTATCGCAGTGATTTTCGAGCAGATAGATTGGAATGTCGTTGTCTTTGACATGTTCCGTTCTCCATTATAGCGCAATTGCTCGTGTAAGGGCGTAAACGATCGACATCAGCAGCAAAAATGTACATACAGATAAGAGCTATACAGTCAATGGCACAAGAATGTTATCAGCAATTCTCTAAAAAAAATCGAGTATATTAAAAATTAAAGTTATATTTTAAAAGTACATTACATTACATTGATTAATTATAAAATGCATTTACTTATAATTATTATGGCATTCAATCACCATTATAGTTTATTGTGTATTATTTTGCTTTTTATCAGACGTTTTTTCGAAATTTTTGCAAACTAAAAATAATACACACAAAAGAAGTATTTAATTTTAAGATATTAAAATGTTTATTCTTGTTTTCATTTTTTAAACACTTAAAAAGATGTTTCAGTTTTAAAGATTTTCAATAAACAAAACACTACTGTGTTTAAACATTAAACGTTTAAAATTGAAATATTAAATGATTGTTTATTATTAAACGTTTATTGTACAATACAAAGATATCTTAAACGTAAACATTTTAAATGCTGCACTTTTTACAATGTATTAATCAATGGATTGGCCTTCTCAATCTCTCCAAATGCAATTAAAAATCTGGTCATCAATCAAGATAAAACTTTGAAAAAAATGTCTATATTTAGACAGAAATTTCAATCTTGATGTACAGTATAAATTACAATAAGCAAATTGTGATAATAATAATCGCATTCGATTATAATTTAAAGTTTTAAATTGCGTAATAAAGCGATACTAATTTTCTGTTACATTAAGAATCTACTATTACCAGCAAAAATTTATGAGTTCATCGAACATCGATTAAATCCCATACAAATATCAATTAATTCAATCGTTTTTCGATGTCAGTTAATGTCTACATGAATTAACAATATGGTCGAGTGTTAAACTACAAGGACGCATATTATCTCTTGCAATTTGCACTAATGACGATACTTATGACGATGTTAAATAGAAATTATTTTTTATTTTCGTATGTAACATGCGCAGTTATACATTGCACATTTTGCAAATTTTTAATAGCAAATCATCAGAATTCTGTATCTGTATATCACGAACTAAATTCATGATAACACGAAATTGTTGTTAATTCCAAGCTATAAAACCATAAAGCCATAAAGTCTTGATAAAACTTTATGAGCATTCTTAAATGAAAATAGACCACTTGAATCAAACATACTTGAATAAAAACGCCATATTCGATCAAGGCGATTTTTCCTAATAATATTTCTTGAATTTATACAATTTCGTCAACAGATGTCACGCGAAGTCTAAGACACTCTATGTATTTATAAAACATATGCTGTTTTTTATTTTATTTATACTATTATATTTTTAATTTTGTACTATTAAGAAATAGAAAATAGTAAATTGAAAATAGAAAATAGAAGTATTTTGTTTAACCATGAAATATCGAAATGTCAAGTAAGTATTATCTTATTTCAATTAAATATTAATATATATAGTAAATATTATTTGCCTTCCTTATATTTATTACAAAATATCTATTTCAAATAATATTTCTATAAATGTATCCTTTAAATAAATATTTCTAATGAATCTATTTCAATTTTTTCCCTACATTAAAAATATATATTTATTATTTTCTATTTCAGCTAACTATTTTCCGCAGCACAGGTCTCCTCTGGTAATGTAACTCTTTTTACTGGAAAACTTAGTAAAAAATAAAATCTATTGTAATAAATCGCTGTAAAATTATACAATTATGTGGTACAATTATGTAATCATTGCGGGTCGATCCAAGGCTGATTACATAGATATTCTATGATATTAAAAACGGGGACATCACAGATCCTAAGTATCCTAAACTATATCTATTTGTCCCTGAACCTGCAAGAACGCCTGTTGCTCTTATGGAGCGTATATAAGACTGTCGGCGTTCTATTACAATGCGCAGTGTTAGATTACCACCTCGTCGACAACAATCGAGCATCACATTAGCACTTGGAAAACTTGCTTCCACAGTTACAATTTGTACATTTGCTTGAAGTGTAGTAAAACTCGCGGATCTTATCGTTCATCATGGAGAACGTACGTGCATCAAATCGGGTTAATGCGATTCGCATTGATAGCGACAAGACCGCCACTAATTTTGTGAAAGATGCACCGAAGATTACGAGATACTCGGTAAGAAGTTAAACGAATAAGTTGAGATAATTGAAATGATAATCCGCGCACATTTTCTGACATTTTAAAGACTAAATTAGTATTTGATGTTTTTGACATAATATATCGAACACTTCGGAAGAGATATAATTACTGAAGCTCTACTTTTTATGATTGAAGTACCTCTTGAGCCCAATTGAATAGATAAACAATCCCATGCAGCATATTTTAGAAATATTGTACAAATATTGTAAAAAAAATATTTCAAAAATTTTGATTTCCTGAACATATTTATATTTTAGAAAGATTTTATGAAAAAATTTCTGAAATATTTCTAAAATATTTTAAGATTCTTATTTTAATATATTTGCACTTTTTTATAATATTTACAAAATATTTCTAAAATATTTTATTGAAATATTTCAAAAAATAATAAATATTTCACATACATATTTTATACCATAGATAATTATTTTATTTATAAGAATATATCAGTCTTTATAGTCTTTATTTATTAGTTTTTAAAATTATTTTCGTATATATTATGCATTCGCGTTTTTTCTTTAAAATATCGCTATATTATTTTACGAAAAAATATAGAGATTGTTTTCGTATATACTTTCGAGTCGAAATATTCGTATCAAGAGATATGTCTTAGGTCAAGAGATTATTAATGACTGAAAGAGAGTCATGCATGTATCTGTGAAAAATTATACTGTTTTCAATTTTTGATCAAGTGTGATACTCTTTCTTAATAAATTATACTTTTCTGAAGGATAGAATGAGTTTCATTCTTTGCATTGGTGATGATGTACGCGTAAATGCAGTGCTTTAGTGCGAAATAATCTAATCATTTTCTCACGATAATTGTAGGATGTCAGAAATTATTATGCAGATTATTAATTAATTACGCTGAAAAAAATGGTAAGAACTTTTGTAATGTAAGTAATGACACGCTCCCTTTGACATGACACAACTCAAATGATGACAACGCGTCTTACCCAATTATATCCTTTAAATTTAATGACGCGTAATATTCAAAGAGTGGCTCCTTTAATTGCGACACATATTATCAGCGTATTAAGCAATTAAGCGATTATTTTAAATTATAATTTAGCAAATGATTAAATGACTTATTAGAAGAAGGACATTTTAAATTATACGATGATGAACAATAACGGTGTAACATTCAAGGCAAAGGAGTTTTGCATTCTGCAAGGTTTCCTTACGTTCTAAATAACACATCGTGATATCACGTAGCAGAGTAAAGCGTCTCAGAAAACATTTGTGTAATATCAGAAAAAATTGAATCAAAATTTAAAACAAATTGAATCAAATTAAAAAAATTTTTCTAAACATTTTCAGAGGATTTTTAATTTTACATTATTTTATATACATATCTATGTCGTTTGCAAACCATGTGAAACCCAGCAAACAAGCTGACGTTATTTGTCGTCGTTTTGATGATGTTTAACGTTATTTTGACGTCAAAATGACGACAAATAACGTCAACTTTACTGGAAACGCACATTGCATCTGCATGCGCAGGCAGTCTTATCAACTCTTACAAATTACTGCTTGGAAATAGATCAATGACAAATTAGCGTTGGACGACGTTGACCGCGGAATGGTTGCTCGTGATAGAACGCATTGAATAAATGAGACTGTCTCATCCATATATCCAGCATGATGTACAGTGTAATGAGCTGGCGCATCATTAATCATTTCTATGTATAAAAGTCTCCTCTGAATTCTCGACTCGAGAATCGTGTTGCAGCGTGCGCGCAAATTATGCTGAATTTGCATTTCCTATTGTATAGGAATTGAACGACGCGTGTCTCATGTTCCGATTAACTATATACACCCTAAGGTACAATCAGATCTAAATAAGATATATATCGATCATTAAATAAAACAACGTTCAAGGTCAATAATTTGTCAGATAATCTCGTTAAATATTTTCCTTCTCGATCGTTTTATTGTAAAATATTAATTAATAAGTATTAACGCTTTTAATTTTTTTTTATAATTTCTAAAAAAAATTAAATAATAAATTATTAATAATAAATTATTAAATTTAAAAAAAAAGAATATCAATTTCTAAATATAAAATTGTATTATAATGTTATAATTTTTTCTTACAATATCAAATAATTTTTGAATTGTGAAGTCTCACAATTAATATTTTCGTAACGTTTTTATTTCAGTTGGCCGATTTGGCTGACGGATCCAGCAACGGTATGGATTATCATATCGAGATAATTAATAAGGATGATAAACTAAGAGTGCTAAAATTCTTAAGAAGATTCTTCTTCAGAGACGAGCCGTTGAATCAGAGCATTCAATTGATTCCGGAGGGTGAAGACAGTACTTGTGCGGAACTGGAGGAATACTGTTGCAATGCCTCATTTGAAAATAACATGAGTCTAATGGCAGTTTCCGCGAGTGGTACAATTGTTGGAGTTCTACTTAATGGTAAAGCTGTAGTGGCAATTTTTTGTTAGCTTTATGAATGCTCGATTAAACACTTCTTTCTGAAAACGATGTTTTTTTCTCAATGTTTTGAAAAACATTTCGAATTCGATTTTGACATCGTCTTTGCAATTTCGTTTCTCATGCGTTTTATGTCATTTTGATCAATTGCATCTTCTAAGTAATAGTCATCAAGTACATATTCTCAGAAAAGAATTTTAAGTGACGTAAAAAAAATTTCGAATTGACAACAATACTAAATATTTATTTCCATTTTGATAATAACATCAGTGATTAAAATTATTTTACTATTATTTGTTATCCATCGACTGTTGTCTATAATATTTTATTAAATATTATTCTTATTAATTTGATCTCTCATATTTATAATAAAATAAAGAAGCTTTATAATAAAATAAAGAACATTTATTAATATATATATATATTAACGTTTCTTCAGATAAATTAATTTATATTTGTTAAATATATAAAAGATAAAAGAAAAAAAATGTGCACGTATTATCTTCTTTATCTTCTTGAAATATTGATGTGTCGTCTCGCTTGAGCAAATGCAAAAATTGTCAGTTAATTTGAAACGTATCTTAACTGTATTTAAATAAATGCACATCGAGAGAAGAGACTAAAGAAATACAACGGTACCGTGAGATTATGTAAAATGGTACGGATCTCGAATAATAGCGAGAGTTATTATCCGATACCGGTTGTGACTTGAAATAGATAATTATATCATGTAATTTGCTGATAAATATGTATCTACATTAAAATGCACAAACAACTATTACGCGACATTCGAAAATCGCATTCATATATTATCTTCCGTGTGTAAATCGTTAACCGTACTGCGAAGATGTTAATCATATATTTAAAATGCAATTTAACATCAATAATGAATAAATAATGTAAATAACAGCTTAAGTTAAATAGCAGCAGAAGCAAAAACAGATAGCAAAATTTAAAATCACACACACAAAAGGAGATACTTATAAAATTTATATTTTTTTAAATTTAATATTTTTAAATAAAGAAAAGAAAGAGAAAAAAGAATGGAAAATATATCTATAAAAATATTTAAAAATATTATTATCATTTACAAATGAAAAATATTGTTGATACAGCAGTAATAGATTTATAATTTAGCAGAAAACATATAGAAACATTAACTGAATTTATCCAGATATCATTCGTTTTATCTTTTATTATGCAGAATTATTAATTTGCAAAGTTCATAAAAAAGATCACGTAACACAAGAATCGGGAAATATAATTCCTTCATTAAAAACTGGAAATACAGCTATAACATGTTTCATATTAGACAATGAGACATTCAGAAACAGTAAGATTTCATATACAAATATTTTGTAAGTTTTATTAGATAACACGCTGCTATTATACATAAATGTTTAAGTAAATTAATTTAGAATTGGTTTAAGTAATTTATAATTAATAAGTAATTTAAAATTGGTTTTCCCATAACAAAAATATTATTTTATAAAGGATATCTAAATTATTGTTAAATAACAGAACAAATTAAATTGTTTAAATATAATAATTATTAAATTATGTTTAAAATATTAAAGAACTTTTAAACAAAAATAAATTTTTCGTTACATATTATACATTTATACATTATTTTCACATTTTCACATTTAATTAATTCGTGGTTTATCATCCGCATTATAATTGATAGCTGTCGTTAAGATAACATGCAAAATGCATGATAAGACATATAAATATATTTATACAGATTATATGTCACGCTATATTATATACACAAGAATATATTTAAAATAATTTCTCGACTTCACCCTCAATAAATATTGAAATGTAAGAAAAATCGAGAAAAAAAAACTGTTATTCGGAATATTAAAAATTATTGCAAATGATCAATAATAAAGAAACTATGTGCGTATGTGTCTTATTTTATTAACTTAATTTAATAACTACGTATTAATCAATACAGCGCGACCTTAGGAGAAACACTTTAAAGGATAATAGAGATCAACAAAAAATCTTTTATTAAGAAACCTGTAGTCTCCCATTCTTCTGATTTTTGAGGAACTATGTGTTTTCATTCGGATTGATTGTAAGGTGTCTTTTTACAAAAACAAAATAAAAAAACATAAACTATTGTTAGATGTCACGCAATTGAATAATGATAAATAGTTCCTTAATTATGTCGGAGAATACAATTTCCTTAACAAAAGTTAATTTTTTTTATGAGTCATCTCCCTTGAAGTTTAGCAGAAATTTTATGTATGCGTGATATGTATCAACAATGTTAATTTTTTTTAAGGATATGTGCATGCTATAAACGTTAATTATTAAACAAATATTTTAATATCTATGAATATTATTCATGTAGTTGTTGATATGAATTTATCTTTTACAGGCAAAATGGATAATCCTTTATCAAATGAAGAACCAGAATATATACGTTCGTGTAAAAACGCAAAATTTAAAAAGATATTAAGATTACTGCATCACCTGGATAAAAATGTAAACATGGGTGAACGATTTCGAGATTCCAAAATTCTGGAGGTCAGAATAATTTCGGTAGACACAAATTGGAGAGGAAGAGGTGTCGGAACGACTCTGATGGGAAAAACAGCGTAAATATTTTGTTTTTTGTAACATTTTTAAAGATCGATCAAAGTGAGAGATGCAATTCAAGAGAGCAAATGATATATTCTTGATGTATTTAAATTGCAGGGAAATGGCAAAGGAACAAGGATATCATTATCTCAGGGTAGATTGTACGTCCGTTTTTTCCGCTAAGATGTGCGAACGACTTGGTTACGATCAGATATATAAAATTAATTATAAGAACTACGTGGATGAGGACGGAAAACCAATCTTTTCACCTATATCACCACACATAGCAGCTGTCTCATATGTAAAGAAATTATAAAAATAAAGTTGAAAGATGGAATGGAATTGAAGAGAGAAGTATACATTTGGAATGAAAAGTTTGTGTAAAGAATAATAAGAAAATAGTAATATATTATTATTTTATGTCGTTTATATTAAAAATGTATAGCAGTGTTTCTATCGTAAAAAAAAATAATAAATAAAATATATTTTATAATTTACTGTATGTATATAAAAAATATGTACATC
>NW_012130087.1:1162182-1182245 GCF_000143395.1 Atta cephalotes
AAAAATTATGAGTGTAGAAAGAATGTGATTCGTTTATCTAATATCATCTTAATAATATAAATATTATAATTATATTAATAATTAAATATTATAAAATATATATTAAAAATATGAATCAAATAATGCATTATTATTAAAATAATTTTCTTATCATAATTTTTCTTATTATATATGAAAGAATGATCATAGTGATGTACGTTACTTTTTTAAATCTATCGATTTAAAGTCATTAGTGCAGTTTATTGAAGCAGATATGTTGAAAGAAAAAATTAAATAGATCATAACTCATCTTTTCAATCAGTGTCAACATACAATTTATTATATCATGAATTTATTACGTCAAATCTAAATAAATCTTTTGTTTCTCAAATTTCCTTTATTAAATAGATAAACAATATCTTATATAAAAAGAACTCACAAAATAAATATAGTCATCTCTGTATAAAAATCATATAGTAATAGGATTTACTTTCAGTATAACAAAAAGGAAAAGGAAATCAAGAAAAAAAACAATGTCTCTAATAACTGTCATTTCTTTAATTTCTAATAAAATTTTTACTAACATTCACTACTGTCTTCTGCAGTCAGGTACTCATTAAAATTCTCTTCAGTACTAAGATCTTTTATAGAAAACTTATTGGATTTAATATGTGCTGATTTTCGAATTTGTTTATATTTATTCTCTATTAGAGTATGTCGCAAAGTTATCTTTCTTGCTTTTATAGAATAAAGCATGAAAACAAGTTGTAACAACCCTAATCCAACAAACGTAAGAGCTATTAGGAGACCAAAGTATTTATTCGGTGTTTGTGGAGGTGGTGGCGGCCATGGTCCTCCTGCTGTACGTACTTCATATTCCCATTGACTGCTATATTGCCTGCAACAATATATTATGTTACTTATATTAAATTTTTTGCTCATTGTTACATTTATACAATTACATTTAGGCAATATAGAATCAACTGTAAAAATAAAGTCACTTTGCTTCAACCTATTAACAAAAACATTGTAATCCAAAACATTGTAATCCAAACAATATAACAATAGAATTCTATATTCTATATTCTATATATATATATATTATAATATATATTATATATTCTATATAATATATATTATATATTCTATATAATATATATTATATATTCTATATATTATATATAATATATATTATATATACTATATAATATATATACTATATAATATATAATATATACTATATATATATACTATATAATATATATTATATATTCTATATATTCTATATAATTCTATATTCTATATATATAGAATTCAATAGAATTCTATAACAATAGAACAATATAACAATAGAAAAGAGTGAAAAAAAAATACAATTTCAGTATTACAAAGCATAATCACTGATTATTATAATTCTAAATAATTATAATTTTAAATAATGTGTCAAGTTTTCTACAGATATTTTGGTCAAAGCACAAATTTGGAAATGCAAAAGCAAGAATTTTAAAGATATGATTTAATTTCATATTGCATTAGCAGTATTTTTTAATAAAATCAACATTAACTTACGTATTCTGTGCGTTATTTACGTAAGATGGATTGTATTTATTATACTTCAAATCAAAATCGTATTGGCGCCTTGTATTTTCTTTACTTAAAATCATGTACGCTTCATTCAACCTTATAAAATCAGTATGACTTTGTTTACCACTAGTATCAGGATGCAACTAGCAAAAATAAATGCATAGTTTGTAGGCTAACTATTTTTTTATGTATCATAAAATACAGACTAAAAGTGAAAATAGTAAAAAATATGCTGTTTACATTTATAATATTATCCAAATTAAAAATTTATGATTTCTCCTAACATACAAAATACAAATTAAGTACCTAAATCATCACATACTTTTTTATTTAGATAATTAGATAACATACTTGTTTTGATAATTTGATAAAAGCTTGTCTAATCTCTTTCTGCGACGCATTGGGTGAAACATTTAAGATTTCATAATGATTCTGCTGGTACCTTTAAAAGGAATGTGCTACATTGGCAATAATAAATCTTTTTTTTAGCAGGCTGATCCTTTTTACACTCAGAACAAAATAAGTATATATTTCCATCTTATATGTTAAACGAAGGAAAAGGAAAGAAAAAGATTATGATTAAATATATTAATATATAGTAACATATAATATCCTCTCTTTTAATTTTCCTGTATTTTTGCAAATTTGTATACTTTCATGCATGAAATATATTCCGAGAAGGAAAATCGTCGCTCTCGTTTTTTTTTTATTTTATTTTTAATGTTTACATAAGAAGAATAAATGATGTAAATTTTGAATCACAAACTATTTTCTGTTATAAGTTAATCTGTTTAAGTTATATAAAAAATTTATTTTTTATATAATTTTTTTAATATTATAATTAAAGCAGAGAATCTACATAGAATAAGAGAGTTATCATTAAATTGTAATTTTTTTAAATACTGACAAAAAACTGAAATTAATGAAAAATACAGACGATTTTCTTTTTTTCAAAATACATTTTACTCCTGAAAATATATAAATTTATAAAATTAGAGAAAAATCAGAAAGGACATTATACTAAACATTTATCAAAGATTGTAATAGAGTATAAAAAGTGGCAAGCTAAAAAACAAATTTATTATTTGACAACGATTATGACATAACGAGACGACAAAATAAGATTCTAACCTCCAAGTTCCATAACTTCTAGCCACGCAACAGATTTCCGATTTGCACACTCGTGTGAATTGTGCCATTGTTTATCAATACAATATTGCTCAACAAAGTCATTTCGAAAACTTGAAGCATTTTACGCATTGATAGTTTGTTAGATGATGGCTGCCATTTTTTATATAAAAATAAATATCTGACAAAGAGAAACTTGAGAGAGATCATGTCGGTCTTCATTTCAGCTATCGTCGAAATTGTCCGTACACTACCGCCAATTCATCCATTTTAAGTTTGGGAATTACGTGACTATACACATTTTCTGACACTATCGATAAAATCGTCGAAAGTAGACATGGCTTGTGTCTACATTAAATCCTAAAAAAAAAAAGTATCCATTATTTTAAAAAACAACACTTTTGACTTATTCCTTATTTAATATTTTAAATAAGTTTTTAGAACTTATTTTATATTTTATATTTTAAGTAATTCATAACCGATATTTAATTGAGCCGTGATCAGCATTATACGTAAATTTAAGAATTGCTAAAACACAGAATAATTTACAGTATTTTAACTGTTTATTAATTCAGTTTATTCAGTTGATTTAGTTTATTAACTGAAAAATTAAATATAATATAATAATTAACAAGATATTTACAATACTTTTAATCAAAGCTGTATTTAGCGCAAATTGATTCACAATACATATATGTATATTAAAAAAATTTGATATATCTTATATAAAGAATATGTAGAATATTTTATCAATCTTTATTTGAGTATGAATCATTAAAAAGAATAATGAAAATTGAGACATAATATTGAAATATCAAAAATATCTGACGCAAATAATTATTAATTACGTTTAAAAGAACCATGCAAGTAATATAGGGTTGAACAAATGGCAGAAATGGCAGAAAGTAAAGCGCAAAATGTACAATGATATCTATTTGTTAAAATTATATAAAATATGAATAATTTTTCATACGCGACAGTTGCGTATTCGAACGGCGAACGGCGAGGGGTGGAGGTGCGCGGCGAATAGCGAGGGGGACTACGCCGCAATGGTTGCTACGTCACTTAGACATTTGCTCGGCAACCTTGGAGGAAGACGGCTGTATACGAATTGCTCCGCGTGTCGCATTAAATCTACGAAAATTAGACGATATCAATGAACGTGAATTGATCAATATTCATAATTTGCGAATTGTGAACATGTCGAAGCGACTGCTGTTCGTAGAAGGTACAATTATTTTACCACAGACTTGAAATAAACGTCGAAATATACGGTAGTTTATAAATTAAGAATTGTTTAGATCGGTATTTATTCTCTTTAATAGTCATGAACATGAGTGATAGCAGTGCGAATTGTGAACATATCGAGGGCTTTGTATATCACTTTCAATTTTCGATAGAAAGTGTACGATGCATGAATTTAAATTTATTGAATTATCAGATATGGTATGAAAACGGAATGAAAACACAAATACTTTCTTTTATTTAATATACGTATTTAAAATACGTATTTTAAATATTTAACTTTGAAACTTTTTTTTTAATTTTTGGGATTTTATTCTGATTATCGAAAAATCATTAATAATTTTAGATAATTTCTAATTAAATTCTAATTAAAAATTTGATGTTTAGAATAATCGTTAATTTTTCTTCATATTTAGTATACAAATTTATTAAATTTGTATTGCTTGCTTTTTTACATTTTTAATATTTTTAATATTACAGTATACTTAGAATTACAAGTATATTTTAGTAATCGATTATATGCAAAGGCCTCATTGCCCTCGCGTCGCATGGACGCTAGTGATTGCATGGTTTGTACCAATAGAAAGTCGAAATTATCATTTCATCGTGGTTATTCTTCGTCACTTTTTGTGAAATCCATTTGCGAAATCTAGTTTGTTGTTTCTTCGGAAATTCTTATACAGGATCGGAATTAATCCCATTTCTCATCTATAGTTTATACTGAAAGTAATAATTTTGTCAATGATAATTGCTATATATATTTTAAAGTTAAGTTGCGAAATTAATTCAGTAGTATATTTTAGCATACAATTTTGTTTGTTTTATTGGATGTTCTCACTAATAATGATAATGTACTGTCTTAATAATAATAGAAATTTAGTATTATATGATTAATATGATTATATTGGCTTATTTGTTTAAGTCCAAATTATTAAGTAAATAAATTTAAATTTTATACAAATAGTTTGCTCAATTTTCGATGATTCCTCTAACAAAAATATTGTTACGAATGTATATATTTAATTTTCTAACTGTTATTTAAACAATTTTTAGATATCGGACATCCCGCCATTCCAGAATATTATTAATTATTAATTTATATGTAGATATATGTATATATTTTTCTATGATAAAGTGCATGCGGATATTATGAGATTAATTATGTTTAACGAATTTGGATTTTTGTCGATTTATATAATTTTTACTAAAATACTTTATATTTTTTTAACAATGTTATTGTGATTATATGAATTTAATTAAAAATGTGTGTGTACAAAAAATTCGTGATAAGAATCGAATGGGTATCCCCATATCAGCGGGATATTAATAATTGAAATTTTTGAAAAATACAGAAAAATAAGGAATTGTTAAATATAAATGTTTTTAAAAATATTATTATTGGGTTCGTCTTATCTCGAACAGTTGGTACCCCAGAAACTTTTGTATCCATACATATTAAAAAGTTATAATAACGCATGTATTTTATTATTATTAAATATATTCCTTCGTAACCACTATTGCATAAGGAAAACATTCTATCCGTTTATTTTTAATAAGAGATGATTTTTAGTGATGTGGCAGAACATATTTTCTCACTTTTATATTTTAATATTATATTATTTTAATATTATATTAAAGATGTGATAAAAATGGTAATTGTAATTGACATTTGACCTAAATTATTACTATCATAAATATAGTCTAAAAGATTCGGGATTCATACCTTCCTGTAACAAGATCACTGGTATTTGAATTGCTTAATTTTTCTTTGCAAATGGATTTTGTAAATTTGACGTAGAATCAGAATACATTAGGTTCGCTCTCCATGAAGATTGTTCTGTTTTGTATCGGATATTAAACCAGCATATCATAAGGCGCAAGGACTTTGATATAATGAAATTATTGAGATAGTTATCTTAAACACGATGAAAATGTTGTTATAAATATATTAATGATTTTTTATCGTAATATTATTAAGTTTTATATTTGCAAATTAATAATTAATAATAAATACGATTTAATTGTTGTTAGTATTTCTTCTACGTTTATCAATATTTCATTAAACATTGGTTTAGAAAAATTTATGTTATCGTATGTATTTTTGTTTTCATATACTCTCACACATTACTAAAATTTTTTATTCTCTCAGATTTCTTTCTATAGCTGATAAGAAGGAGATTAACTATTTGGCACTTGTTAAGGTAGTTTCCTTCCTACTCCGCGTTTAATATTCGCATAACCGGTAAATGACGTTGAAAGAGATCTATCTTATCATTTCCCTAGCATCGAAGTATAGTTATTTGAGTTTAGCGATTGCACATTATGTGTTTGCGCATGGCAGCACTGATAACGGGAAAACGGCCGAGCGAGGTGTTGATTGGCCGTCAAAAGTTGTTTACGTTACGGAAGCAGCAGAACCACGTTTGAAAATTGATGCGACAATCGAGGCGGGACCGCGACACTTTTCCGGTATTTACGATTCACGCTTCTTGTGCCGGGCCTGACGATGGTGCGATACGCCGCCCTGAAAGGATTATACGACTTGGAGAAGACGATCGGTAGTGGCGGCTTCGCCAAAGTGAAACTCGCGACTCATGTCGCTACCGGCGAAAAAGTTGCCATCAAGATTATGGAGAAGACTGCATTAGGCGTAAGCAAAGTCTCAATATTTATTTTAAGAGAAGGGGATGTTTATTGTATTTGCCTGTCAATATTTTTTTTTCTGTCTTAAATTTTTCTTATTCTGTCTTAAAATATATGTACTATGTAATTAAAATATGTGTATTCTAGGAAGATTTACCAAGAGTGAAGGTCGAAGTAGAAGCACTTAAAACATTGTTGCATCAACACATCTGTAGACTGTATCAAGTGATAGAGACAGAGAGTCACTACTTCATGGTTATGGAATATTGTTCTGGTGGAGAACTGTTTGATCACATAGGTAAGTTTAAGTTATTATATATAGAATTTTTTATTACCTAAAAAAATCTAAATATTAATGACTATTGTATTTGTGTTCCAGTTGAAAAGAATAAGTTGTCAGAATCTGACTCTCGTAGATTTTTTTACCAGATAGTGTCTGCCGTTGCATACATGCATAGTTTAGGATATGCTCATAGAGATTTAAAGCCTGTAAACATATTTTTTTTTATAATACATATTATTTATCCTAGAAAGATTTACTAAGAGTTACTAAGAGTGTTTTGAGAATAAGATAATTTATTTTCTTATTTAACAGGAAAATGTTTTACTGGATAAAGATGAGAATTTAAAATTAATTGACTTTGGGCTATGCGCAAAACCCAAGATGGGAATTCAGGCACATTTATATACCTCTTGTGGTTCTCCTACGTATGCTGCCCCAGAGCTCATAATGGGAAAGAAATATTTAGGTAATTAAATTTTTTAAATGCTTTTAATATTTCATTGTAATTTAATATTTAAAATTTGAAAATTTTTCTTCGCAGGCTCAGAAGTAGATATTTGGAGCATGGGAGTTCTTCTTTATGCTTTACTATGTGGTTTTTTGCCTTTTGATGACAATAATTTAGAGAATTTATATAAAAAAATACTTGTAAGTTTTATAATTGCTATCTGCATTTTATGACAAATGTATAAATTATATTTATTTTAGAGTGGCAAGTATGAGGAACCATATTGGTTATCTAATAATAGTAAAATGCTAATCAAATCAATGTTACAAATCGATCCAGCAAAAAGAATCACTATTCACGAATTATGTCGTCACCCATGGATTACTGGAAGTTGTCAGAAGTCTGTATCATTCATTCACAGAACAGAAGTAAGAATTTTTATTGCAGAGAAATTAACTTTTTATATTTTAAATATTTTATATGAAATTTTTTTTTCTATGTAAATATTTAGTTCGAAAAAGACAACGAGGTATTGAATACTATGTCCGCCATTTGCGGTAGGAATAGTATAGATATATGGAAAAAACTTGTGCAGAGCGATAGAACTGATTACAGAACGGCTACATATTTATTGTTACTTGACAGAAAATTACGTGGACTTTCATTGAAAATAGCACCTATAACGAGATCTCATCTTAAGCAAGAAATGGTAAAAAAGTAAAAAAAATCATTTTTCAATGTAAGATTGATGTATTCATTTGTACAATCTTTATTTTGTAGACTGGCAAAACTTTTCCACAACGTGAAATGATAGCTAACAATTTTATAACTAAACTCGATCATTCTCCAAGGAACAGAAACAATGACCAACCTACAAGGATTGATGTCACTTATAATGTTTTGCCTAAAAAAAATGAAGATAACTTCATAGAACCACCATATATGTCGACAAGAAAAAGATTACGAAGTAGAGATTCTGATGATGTATCATCGCCCGGTAAATATTTGATCATTATCCAATATTTCAATTCTTTTACTATTTATTGTTTTTTATAAACATGGAAACATTTTAATTTTTATTGAAATATTATTATTTTATCTTCAAGAATTTTTCGAATATTTCCAAATATGTTGATTTTTATGTTTTTGTGCATTTGATTTTTTTGTACATGCAACTGTTTATTAAACGCGTTGCGGCTGCAGTTAAGTTAGTTCCACAGTACATTTTCTAAAGTTTATTTCTAATTAGGTGATGCTAGCACCATCTAATTAGAAACTTTAATGAAAGTTTCCGACTGCGATAAATTACAGTCGCGCGAAAAGTAGATAATTACCTAGAGAAGAGCAATGACTTGCTAACAAACGCAATTTAGACTTAAGACTTTTCGTGTACAAGAATCCTTCACTAAAATCCTTTAGAAGATACATTATTCTCCTTTTCAAGCATCATTACATTTGAATTCTCATCATTCAGAAAAGTATTAAATTTTTTAGTAATATATCTATGTATTTATATATATAATTATATGTTAATTATTCATAAATAATATTGAAATTACTTATAATTTGGCTTTTTATATTAATACAGTTCCAGCAAAGAAACTACCTGAAAATGGATCAGCTACTCCAACGCAATCCTTAACACCAGATTCCAAGTAAGCTTATGAAAGTAATATAATATGAAAGTAATATAACACAAATATTATATTCAAAAACACAATATTTTTAGAATTTCTCAAACATCTACACCTGGTAGTGCAAGAAAAGTTATGATGGGCTTAGAGAGAGGATTGAATCGAGTAAGATATGTTCTCACACCAAAAAGGCGAGCAAAAAACGAAAACATCGATCCCGATGAACCAAATATATTATCAGGGAAAGTATGTTTTATACTTAAATTATATATGAAAATATTAGAAAAAGTTTTTGACTTGCAAGTGGCGGTAAATTTTATTTTATTATTGAAGGGTCTTTCTAATGTATCTGCAACATGCAGCGGTTGTCCGAAACATGTCCTCTCGAAATTACGAAGAGCACTTCGACAAAAGGGTATAATGTGCCGTCAAAAAGGGTAATTATAATTTTATTCTGAATATTATTTTTTATACCGTTTGTGTTTTTAAAAACATATATCGTCACAGATTCATTTTGCAAGGGGAAACTGAAGAGTCTTTTTCAGAAGATAAGACAAACTCGTCGAAATCGATTTCCTCACAGAATTCCTGTTCCTTCGAATTGGAAGTCTGTCTCTTGGAAATCGATCCGAGCGGTAAACGATTAGTTGGTATTCGTCGGAAAAGATTAAAGGGTGATGCATGGGTTTATAAACGCGTGTGTGAGGAAATTCTTGCTCTCACTGCAGAAGATATTTCTACAGATTCCAAGGTTTCTTCTGAATCTAAGTGTCCTATTTAAAATATCATTCTCATAATATATCTATGTAGATTTCTTGATACAGACACTCTTAACAATCTAATTGCCTGATAGACGCGAATGTCTTGACTTGATAATTATATAATATTAATATTTTATAAGAAAAATATCGACGTTATGTGCAACACAGATAGTATAAGGCTTATAAACACATGCAATTCTTAAATCTATTAAAATATTTAATTTAACTTAAAAAGAAATTATTTTGCTTGTAATGTACATTTATTTTTGTTAAAGAGGTAAAAACATAAGTAAGAAACAGATCTGTAAAGATCTATAAATATATTTTGTTTGAAGATATGAATAATATAAGTAAAATTATAATGTAATATAGTAGTATTTACGTGATATAATAAAATTATTATTGCTCCTATACATACATCTCTTCATATCCATACATCTTTTCATATCCAAAATAAAAACGTTCGTTAAAATATGATTCATTGTAATGAAAGAAACATATTATAGTATCATTTTTCAAATTTTCATATCGGAAGAAGTAAATATCATATTTTTTTGGTCTTCTTTCCATCTTTCATGTAACATTAATATTGATCCCAAGAATGTTCCAACCAGATCGATTGTTCTATGGATAGCACAAAGAAATTTTCTGTGCGAGCACTTTGAGTACTCCTTGCCTCTTTCTGTCCGGAATATGTAAAGCTCAATTTTGCGTTTATACCGCAGATATAAAGTATCGCGGCCCGTTTGAACCGGTCCGCAGACTCCGCCACTGGTCGGTATAGAACTATAGACAGGCGAAGATATAAAATCACCACAAATCGATCAGCATAAAGTGGTGCCGCACGTTTACTTCACTTTCGCTTTATGGGAAGACGAAACCGACCTTTTATCTTTGCCCGCTCAATAATCGCCGGTTCTTCCCCGCGCGTAGGTACGTAGACAGGTATACCTTTCGCGCGCGCAGACCCAGTCCGATCGGCCGCTGTTTTTTCTCCCATACCGATTCGGTACCGGTGCAAGACAAAGCCAAGTTGCTGCGGCTTACCTTACAATTGCTGTACTTGCAGCGCGTACACTAAAAATAAATTTAAAAATGTGCAGATTGCCCGCAGAGTTGTAATATGACGATGTGAGTTATCATCGTTCACTTTTGGAGATTTTTCTACGGAAACTGAAATAGAAGATGGGAAAAAGAATGATAAAACGAAGAAAATGTATAATATTAAAAAAATCTATTTAATTCAGGTTCTAATGAATAAATCTGAGAACATATAATAAAGCTTATTTAAGTTAGCACAGGATGTATGGATGTAAACATTTATTTAAAAGATACATGAACGTTTCGATCCTTGGAACATTTAGATCAGTATGAAAAAGTCATAATAAATGTTAATAAATACGAAAAATTTAATAGTAAACCGTATATAATTGCTACATGTCTTATACATAAATTCTAAACAGAATTGTAAGGCTCGTAACATATTCTTGTAAGACTTGTAAGAATTTTTAAGTTTTTATATCTATATACAATATTTTTACAGACAGCTTCTTACTAGCCATAAAATTTATAAGATAGATATTTGTAGATATTTACGAATAACCGTCTTACGATTATACATACGCATAATTAGAATATTAGAATATTAGTATTAGTAGAATATAAGTTCTTACAAATTTTACGAGAACATGTTACGAGAACATGTTGCGATTGTGCTTAGAACTGACCCATTATTTGCGTAAGTGCACCGTTTATGAATTATATATGATCGAACGTGAATGTATAGTTCAATAAATTTTTTGAACATCAAATTATCCGATTTGATAAATAAAGCAATAAATTAACGAAAATGAATATTTTCAAAAAGCATGTATTATAAATGAAAGTGTAGTATTGGAGAACAAATATTTATACAAAAAAAATATTGTTCATAACGAGATACTGTATCACAAAAAGTAATGTGTCAAACTCGTGCCAATAAGTAATTAATATAAAACAGATTTTCTTACAAATCCTAAGTAAGTTTAAAACAAAACACGAGGGATTTCCTGCTCATGATATAAGTTAATTTCTAAGCCGACCAGATACAAATTGCAATTAACAGTATCATCCGTGCGTGAGTGCACGCACGTGCATGTTGCGATCTTTGATTCATCGTTGCTTTTAAAGCCGAAAGAATCGAAGCAAAATACAAAAATGTATAGGCTTAATTTATATCTAATTTATCTGCATACACATGTGCAATGTGATGTTAACAAAATTCTATATATTACTTATGCTTAACTTTTGCGTATATTTAAATGTTTTCTAATCATATTTCACATGGATGCTAAATTATTTTAAATATGATTAATTATGAGTAGCCTTTTATTTTTGGAGATTTTTAGATTTTTAAATTTAATCTAATTCTCTTTTGATAAATATTTGATATACTTTCGTAAGAGATAAGTACATCAAGTAAGATAAAAATGTAAAATCCTGATATGATTCGAATAATTATATGTATATCGAACGGCTGCAACGTGTGATTTATTAAGCTCGATCTACATAAGACGCAGAATACGAGTCGCAGATCGCAATTAAGCTTGTTGCGTCAGCCAATCCGATGTGTCCATTTTAAAAGTGACGCTTCGAGATTGGCTGACGCAAGAAGCTTACGATTTGCGACTCGCGTTTTGTGTCTTATATATGTAGATCGGGCTTTAAGCATAAATTAGTTGTAACTTGTGAATTTAAACGTGAATTAGAATCGAGTGAATTTTGCAGCGTGCAAGACAATGGCGTCAGCTATCGAGGACATTATTGCTCATGTGCTGTCTCTCGTTCTCGCCATCCAACGGCTGCTCGACACCGGTTCGTACCAATTACCGTCTAGCCGGCAGCTAATTAAGGATTGGGGCAATGAGGCCCAGCGATACAGTTTCCGCGATAATGATTATCCACGACGGTAATTGAGCGAGTGGTTATGAACGCCGCAGGGGGATCGTGCAAAGAAAGAGGGAAAGTACGAAGCGTGAACGATAAAGAAAGAAAGAAGCTACATCATTCTGGATTGGAAGTATGTAAGACTTTCTGGCTTTTTACATATTCTTGTAATTCTAAAGTCCTCTACCTTCGTAAAACCCGCATTCTTTAATCATAAAATAGCAACGTCACGATTTCTCTACATTTGTAAAGATATCCTTTCGTCTTCGTAGAATTAGATTTCTGATGATTTTATTTGTACAGGAAAATTCTATAAGAGAAAGAGGATACTCCTCATCGATGAAGATGATAAAAACGATGGCGGCGTGGATCTTGCGAGCCGAGAAAGATGGAACTCCTTATACCAATTTGGATTGCTTCGAGTCAGGCAAACTCGTGAGCAAGACGCATTACCGAGAGGTAAGTGTAAGCATGTGTATAATACAAAGCCACGCATACGAAGAAGAAGAAGAAGTAAGGGTAGCACGCGCGGCCCGTTTCTATCGCTTCCGGGCATCAGCGTGCTCGCGAGCCGCGGCTAATTGCTCTTTAATGCAAGCGAGCGAGCGCGTTGCTTTTCTTGGGTGTATGTCGAAGAAAAGCCTCGACAACACAGTTAATAATGAAAATGCCACGTTAGCAAGAATTCTGCGTTTGTTATTATGAAATGGTTTTTTCATAGGGCAAAATTATATGGCTTGTGTGTAAAGAAATTTTAGGAAATCTCATTAAAAACAAAAACCTTGGGGAATCGGTTTAACTGAATTCATTTCGTGTTTCTTTTCATTTCTCGATATTAGAAAATTAATCTTCATACGGCGAAACAATACAATCATGGCACTGACGGGTGAAAGTAAATGTAGTTTTTTGTAGTTTCCTCGTGCAATTGTATTTTCTTGAAATGCAGTTTCTTCCGAGTCACGTACTGCAGTTTTAAAGTGACATTCGTTACACATAAAAGAGGCGATTTCTTCGCACACCTGTATACATCTGAAGCATATAGTGTTACGCTGTTTCTTCTTCGGATAGACAGAAGCCACGAAGAAGTCGTTATGCAGCTTGCACTCGGAAAAAAGATGGGGAGCGCTAATCATCCGACTTGCCTATTCTCATTTTTCTTCTTTTCTTTCGGAGTCGGTCTTGTTTATTCGCGAGAGAAAAGGGCGCGCTGCTGGTAAAAATAAAGGGCAGAGAGCCCCGGATTCGTCGAGGCATGACCAGCGCGTCCACCAGAAGCTCATACATATGTACGCGGCTCGAACCGGACAGTGGCGGGCAACCCTCCTCTTCCTCCTCCTCCTCTTCCTTCCCCTTCTCTAGAACTTGCTCCCAGAGGGAGACCCCTCCGGAAAAATGAATATGCAGCCTGCGTATAGGAGGGTATTATTTTATAAAATTTACTATCTCGTGCCTGCGCATTATCCACCCTCCTGCCAACCCCACTGGCAGATTCGCCACGAATTTTCCGCGCTAACGTGAAACCGGACTTCTACAGTAGCGAGAGATAAAACATTCTTAAAGCGGGCCAAGCATTTTGTATCTGAAAATATGTATATTCCAATCTGAAAGAGATTTTTCTACTAAATTTAATAAATTTCTCTCACTATCATTCAAAGACAATGTTGATACATTTAAAACTCATGCCTCATGCATGTAGTTTTTATATACAAAGAATTTAAACATGGTACACTTTATAGTAAAATATATATTTTAATATATAAAATATTAATATATTTTATATCGAAATCTGTCTTAAAGTAAGATATGGATTTAAAATACGCAACATTGTAACTATGGAAGAAATCTGTTTATAGTTTATAGTTTATAGTCTTTACAATCCTCATAATAATTTATACCTTCGACATCTTCTCACTCTACCTGTTCCACAACACTTCCTTCGGCTAGCAGGGTGGTAGCCCTCAACCGAGGTCTAATTGCAATGTCGCTCGCGAGCGTAACCGCTTGTGTTTTTCCAAGTGTGCTTCGTGCGGGGCTGCTCTGGCGCTTCTATAAAATTGTAGCCCCCTTATCGTCGGAGAGGAAACGAAACATTAAATCGGCTCCGGCCGACAGGGGCGGGCATGTTTCGGTGGGTGCGTCTGAGATTTCCTGTGTGGACTGTGGATGCTAGGAAAGGATGGCTTCCTACGTAAAGGGCGCGTCCTGGTGTGCGTCCTCACGTCGAGCGCTCGATTTATATATGAGTCAGAGAACATGAAATAATCCGCCCATCTTTACCGTATAAATATAAATGTAGATCGTATCATCTCGATCTCATTTCCATAATTTATTTTTTTTTTTTGCCTTTTCTAGAAATATCAGAGCGGTGATATATTTCTATGGGAATGGGATGTAAATTCGTCTCCGTATATTTATTTATTATATATTTTCTATTATAGCGAAGTCGGCACTACGCAACATTATTCTGTTCTCCAGTAACCGATCTTCGCGCAAATGCGTGTTTTTTTTACACGTTCTTCTTCTTCTTGCATCCGTATCCTCGTGCCAATATCGTGCGATATCTAAACAACTTTATCATTAATGCAACAGTAGGAATTTGTATATAATGGTGCTACGTACATATGTAATATATGCCGGACTGCCCGCACATAACGGTGATATCATAAGATACGAACCAATAGCCGCAATTGTATGGAAATATGTATCTATGAATGAAGACACTTTCATTTATGAAACCAGATACTTATGTACCGGACACGGGCGTTGTAACATCCTGCTATTATGTGTCCTTACCTACCTATTCGTTCTCTCTTTCTCTCCTCCTACTTTTTTCTCCCTTCGTCTTTTCGCTCTGGTCCCCGCTAGAGTGTTACCCACCTTTGGTGTCCATCGTTCACGTGGATATTACGCTATCGTATCGATGTATATAATTTCACATGTCTCGTGCATTTTTTTTTATTTTTCGTAATAAGCGTGATGTCGCAATCTATCGCTTTTGCGAATCGCATAATCTCTTCTTCGAAGCCAAACATTTGCGTGCAGTTGCCGAACGATTCTTGTAATTAGCGTTTGATATCGTAACTTTGAGTAGGAACTTAGAATTTTTTTTACAAAAAAATTTATTTCGACTCTGACATCGTTGATCACTCGAAAGACCTTGTTGCGATACTCTTACACTGCGAGTCGACGGAAACAACGCGCAACCCTTTCGAGGAGGACGAGACGGACGGAAAGAAAAAGGCTGACGAGATAGTAGAAGGGAAAGGAGAGAACGAGGCTGAATGCGCCAACTGTGACGCTTTCCGGTCAGGTGCCGCCCTGACGATCCCTCTTCTTCCAATTTCTACGTCGAGATCCGCTCGCTCATTCACTTGCTTTTGCCCTCACTGTATTTTGCTCTTCCTTCATCCTTCCTTCCGGAGAAAAACTGGCAGGGAAAAGCAGGAAACGAATTATTTCCGAATAGATTACAGATTAGGAAAATTTTTGAAGAGAAAAGGTAGACAAGCACCAAGTAACGATATGATATTCGATATCCTCCTTTACGAAACGAGAGATGAAGAAATCCATCCAACGTCGCGCGTGATAATTGGATTATAATTGCGATCCTTGATTACGTCACCAACCTTTTATAAGGCTTCATTCGCGCTATATATATATACTGTACGAATGATTCTTTAACATTCTTATTTCATTGGTCAGCGTGATCGTATCTGATTGTTAATATTAGAATGAAGACAGCAGTCTCGGTGATTCTTTTCTGTTTACCACATTACTCCGTGTCGTAATTATCGCGCTGCCTCGGGAGGCCATTGTCACAATGGACGTCCGGAGTTTCCCTACGATTATCGTACCGAAAATCTCTTCGTGGTCGAGCTCCTCATCGACTTCCTGCCAGCGATGGATGATTATTTGTCGCATGGTAGACGCGCGTATAAAAATGATACTAGCAACTCGATCTCTTCTCATTATCCATTATATTTGAAGTCCGTATCAAGAACTACGACAAATGACTTGCGCATACTGGTTGCAATTATCATAATTTAACTATAACTTGTAGTCATTTTTTAAAAGAATTATATCTAATAATTATTTTAATCATGCAAATATAATCAATTGTGTTATAATAATTAATAGCACACTTGAAAATCTTTAATTTAAAATTTTTTTTTTTTTAGTTATTATTGCCATAGTAAGTAATTTCTAAAAAATAGTTATATTCATAATAATTGCGATTTACTGAATAAAAATGTTTATTTTATCTATCATTTGTATCTTGGTATTTAGTATATTAATATTTGAAGTTATAATTTATAGTACAATTTTTTCATGTTTGAAAGAACTTATACATATGTATATGATGTATATTATAACTTACATTATGGCAGTAATAATCATAAAAAAAGCCTCTAACAATCATTATTTTATCATTCAATTAATCACAAATATCAAATTTTTTTTTCTCAATGTATAGACAATATGTCTATATAATAATAAACATATTCTCTAACACAAGAGTAATTAAAAAGATCGAAGAAATTATTAGCAATTTGACAGTTAGATGATTTAGCAATTAGACAATCATTCCGCTGACGTAAGCTGATTTCATTCGTGTTTCTGTTCTCTTATATCAAAAGTTTTTATGCTCCTGCAATTGATCTTTATTATTGCCAGAGTGATAATCTTTTCCCTTCATCTAAATTCTCTTTGAACTATGCAAACTGTCTTTGCACCGCATTATAATTACGATCGGTAGATAAATATTTCATTCGAATTCTAAAGGAGTAATTTCTGCGCTCGTACTTCAACTGGCTCATCCATCGCAATCGTTATTAAATAAAACCAGCAAGTCTTCGCGTTAGCATACAAATAACTTTCGTTTCACATCATCATCGAATCGCCGTCAACGTCCGCGATACAATCAACTTTGGTATCGTTAATTAATCCCGTAATAACTTATCGCGGCGTAGTTGCAGTTTCCTGTTTATTATAGCGTCATCATTTTTAATTCTAGAGTCTGGTCATGGAACAATATATGCCACGAAATGCAAGTTTGCGCAAACTTCTTAGTAATTTTTAAATTACGGAAAAAATAGATTGGGTGGTTCAGCAAAGCTATAGCTTGTTGAGTGAATTTAACATCTATAACTAAGAAAATTTTATGGTTTAACAAAGAAATTATCTTTAAGTAATTATTAATACACTAATTCAGCTAATTCTTTGCTACAATAAAAATTGCTAATATAACAAGTTTTTTCATTACAGCAGCAAAATTACATCATCTTAACTAGAACTCATTTTAACTTTGTTAAAAATTTTGATTTAATTCTATATTGGATTGATTTTAGAAAATATGCTATATTAACAAATTTGCTATATTAATTTGTTATATTAATAAATATGATTACCTATAATCGTTAATTTTATAGCTGTTCAACTTTGTTACTGTAACATAGAAAATTGGCTGTTCGTATGTTGCGGCTGATTTATTGAATCAGTGAAGTTTCCAGTTGTTTCAACAAATTTTTTTTTCCATTAAGAAAAAGAGGATAGAATTAAAAAATTTTTCGATTTAATTTCTGAAGCGCCATTTTGTTACTCAATGCGATCTCTTCGAAATAATCTTCGTGAGACCCACGTGAGGTCAATCAATTTGATTCTCTTGTCTTCACGGACACAACGTCAAGTACCGTTCTCCGGTTCGCCGCGTTATCATTATCGCGAACGCGATAATCTGCGCCACGCGCGGTCGAGGCCTCTCTGGTCGTAGTTTCTCCGCGATTATCCTACCGAAAAATCTCTCGCGCTCTTTCTCCTCACCCCGTGCACACGCCAGCCGGGGCCGGTCGTCGTCGACTTCCTGTGCCCGCCGGTGGACAATGACCAGCACTTGCCGCAATGGCAGAGAGCGGCGGGGCAGACGCGCTCCTAATATCTATTCGGCCGATCTAGTTCGCGGAAGCCGCCGTTATTGTGGCACGAGCGTGTGCGTGTGTGCCCATCGCATACAATCGCGGTCTGTACAGGGTGTACCAGGAAACGATCATCACGCGATTTTAGCATTTCGCAATTTGCGCACAGAGGCTTCAGACGCGGCGCGGCGCGGCGCGGCGTCTTTGGACGCTTTATCGCCATTAATTCGCAAAGGTTCCGGGAGGAAGAGGAAAGAGAATAGAAAAAGAAGCGAAATTACGAGCGTTCTTAGCTTGTTCGACGCTATACGAATTTATACACCTCGTATGAATTGGCGTCAGGTACACGTACGCACGTACGCGTATCGACGGGGACTCGCGGCGTGTCGTGTGCGTGCGTCGGTGGAACGAAGAGGCCCCAGTGTGGCGTGGCGTCGGAGAGAATGATGAGGAGGTGGAGAAGGACGAGAGAGAGGAAGAATCGGAGGAAGAGGGAAGAGGGAGAAACACCTCCGGAGAGCCTCTCTGGAAGGAGGATATGATGGCTCGTGGCGTTATGCTCCGCGAGCTGTTATGCTCCTCGGGCACCACCGGACCATAAGCGAGGCTACTTCGCTCCGGCGCAACAGCCGCCACGTTTCTCGTTATATCAACGCATCGGCGTCGGCCAAATAAAGTTTGCGCGCGCGAACCTTTTTATCGCACGTACACCTTTTTGCGATGGCGAGAAATGCGCGTGAGATGAGAAATTTCTTTTATCGAACGCGATTAGATCGCGATTCGTAACCGAAATATCTACTTTTCTAATTCGATTTAAAGACTATTTAATTCTTTTTAATTGGAAGAAATAGTTTTGCGTGATATTACTAAGGTTCAATCTGGCCTTCGCAGAAAGTTAAGCATGTATATTCTTGCGGCATAGGTTTATACGAATAATCATAAGTACATATAGCGATTGCGGACGACGCACGATGTTGCAATCGCAGGAAAAAGAATCGTATGCTCTTCCTATTGTTAGGCATGCAATCACGAATATGTCGTTATCGTATACATACGTGGCGTAATATTCGTGTATACTGCGAACGTGACGTTCATCCGATTTCTTGACACCGTCTTCACCGGATGCAGACGCCAATGCATCTAGGCACGAGCCACTCGAGGCTGCGTACGCCGTACCGAGTGATTGCCGATAAATCATGTTTTTTTTCTATAATTTTATAATATACTACCGTCATGTAGTCCTGATGGATTCCACGTATATTATGGAAAATGCATGTGTGTAATAGTGATCGTTGTATTTTCCATCCCGAACGTTTTTAACCTTTTGACGAATGATTCCATTATTGATTAACGAATTAATGCAAATTTATTATTTCATCGTATCTCTATAATATTATTAAATGTTTCAGTATTTAAATTATATATATATATATATATCAGTATTTCGCATTATATAGTTGCATTATGTAGTTTGCATTATATAGTATTTTGCATTACATTATCGTTTCACGCGCGCGTTAT
>NW_012130087.1:1182528-1197374 GCF_000143395.1 Atta cephalotes
AACATAAATACATTAAATATAATATATAATATATAATATATATTGATCGATGTTCTAAATAATCTTTTATCACAATTTGTAACAGAAAGTTAAAAAATGAACGACTATGATATGCGGTTTTCCTCTCGCGGTTACTTTCGGGTCCGTTTTCTCGTCTTTCTCGAGAAACCACGGAGCGTGTGCGTCTTGCCGCCGTCACGCTAGGCGTAATTCCCGACAGAGTCGGACGCCAATGGATCTAGGCACGAGCCACGAGTCTGCGTTGAATATGCCTCGCAGTCTCTGACCCGCAGTTCCTCTCGGGGCTACAGTCTTCCGAGGAGAAAGAAGGGGAGAAAGAATATAACGAGTGCCTCGGTGGAGGCAACAGAAGAAGGAGGCGGTGTGGCAAGCGAAGGGGGTGGTGGCGAAGGGGGACAAGTTAGCGTTCAGCATGCGTAAGGAGCTGCAAGGCACATTATGTCTGGAGGCCCCTGCGAGGCTGGGCTAAAACGAACGAATAAGAAAGTAGTTAAAGTCTCGGGTGGCGAGGGTGGTGCTACCGAAGGTAGAAGAGGACAAGGGGAAAGGAGATGAGAGAGGAAGACAGGGGGTCCGCCTGCCACGCGCTACCTCCTCTTTCTCCTTCACCTTCATTTCCTTCTCCTTCTTCTTTTCTCCCTTCTCCCCCTTTTGCTTATCTACCTCCCTCAACCACCTCCTTCCGCCTCCTTAACTCCTCCCTCACTCTTCTTCCATCCACTTCGGGCGATCATCTTCCGTGCCGCAATATGTAACAACGACTCGTCACACTCTGCTTGTCGGCGCACAAGATAATTGCCCTCATTATAGTTATTTAAAAAGCGCACCGCGTGCGCGAACGCGCGCCACCGCCGTCGCCTCCAACGCGATCGAGCCGCCGATATAAAGACGCTGCCGAGCGCGAATTCATCGCGAGGGATGCTAACGTAGGAAAAAAGAGATAGAGATACAGAAAGAGAAAAGAAATATAAGCAGTCGCACGACCGCGCGCACTTCGTGAGGTAGCTGTTAATTTCCGTCCCCAGGGTCAGCTTGTTCCGCTTCAGGAGCCTCGCACCGGCTAACGTTACGAGCTGGACCGGGAGGAAAACACGCGAAATTTAAGAATACGGAAACTGATTTAGGATAATGCTCAATCCGTTACATTTATCATTTTTCAAGATCTCAACGAAGAGGTACTGCATAAAGGAAAGACTTTGAACATTTTTACGTTTGATAACTTTCAATGAATCTGTAATTTCGTATAAAAAAGAAAAACTATTTCCTTAAGATTTATCAAATATAAGATTCTATATACACAAATGGTGAGCTGACACAGCACAATCTATTTCTAATATTAGCAGCTTGTTTCGCTTCAGGAGACTAGTACTACATAACGAATTGGATCGGAAGGATACGTGAAACTTAAGAATACGGAAATTGATTTAGGATAACGCTAATCCGTTACATTTATCATTTTTTAAAATCTCAGCGAAGAAATACTACACAAAGGAAAGAATGTTCACATTTTTACGTTCAATAACTTTCATTGAATCTGCAATTTTGCATAAAATAAAGAAGAAAAAGATATTTCCTTAAGATATATCAAATAAGACTTTGTATACGCAAACGTGAGTTGGCAAAACAATCTGTTTCTAATATTAGCCTGTTCCGCTTCAGGAGACCAACTACGTAACGAGTTGGACCGGGTGAATACGTCAAACTTAAGAATACTGATTTTTAGGATAATACTTAATCCTTTACATTTACTGTTTTTCAGCGAAGAGGTATTATATAAAGGAAAGAATGTTCACATTTTTTTCATTTGATAATTTTCATTGCTGCAATTTTGCATAAAATGAAGAAGAAAAAGATATTTCCATAGGATGAATCAAATAAGTCTCTGTGCACGCAAATAATGAGCTAACAAAACGTCATTTATTTCTAATATTAATAGCTTGTTTCGCTTCAGAAGACTCATACTAACTACATAACTGGATCGGGAAAACACGCGAAAGTTAAGAATATGGAAATAGATTTCGGATAACGCTCAATCCGTTACATTTACCATTTTTCAAGATTTTAGCGAAGAGATAAAGCAAAGAATTTGAATATTTTTACGTTTTCCATAATTTTCAATAAATTTGCAATTTCACATAAAATAAAAGAAGAAGGAGCTATTTCCTCTTAAGATATATCAAATATATACACACAAATGATGAGCTGGCGAAACGCTATCTATTTCTAAGTGTTATTATTGAGTGCAGTACGTTACAAGCCACGGCGACGTCATTATTTTTTAACGAAGAGCCAAAGGAGATAGGCATGTTCTTGATTTTCTGGTCTGGTTGAGATTATGATGTTGCAACATGTAGCGAATGATGCTATTTCAAACACAAAGTGCTGGAATGTGCGTTTATTAGCGGTCGCGGACTTTAATGCGGCGGCGGAGGCGAATTATCGGGCGTGCTGTATTTGTATAGCGGGTACCGTTTTAAGTAACGGTAAACATCCAAGAAAACGTCGGGGTGGGCGATAATTAAGGCACCGACCATCGTTAAGCTGACCGTTTTCTCGAATACCAATTTAATCCTGAAATGACATTCAAAAAAAAAGATAAATTTCAAATTACAAAAATTGAAAGATGAGAAAGAGAGAAATATTACAGGTCTCGCAATAATAATAATAATACAAAATTCATTTATCTTTTCGCGTACATTTTACACTTTATAACGTTTTCCCCTTGGCTGCATTAGAATGCATGTTAAAGCTGTCGAACACAAACTGATGAAAAGATGTTTGTTTAATAAAAATTAAAATATAAAAACAGATTAGGTTAAAGCGTAAATTTCTCAATACATTTTATTATTGTTACATTTTATTTTTATGTCTTAACTTTTTACACTTAGAATTGTTAAATGGATTCTTATAAAATGTTCTTTATAAAATCTTTGTATTGTTTTTAAAATTAAAAGTTCTATATTTTTTGTCATAACATTTCATTGTATTGTTAAGTAAAATATGTATTTTATAATTCGAAATATTCGCCTTTCACTTTTATACTCAGATATTAAATTAGTGTACAATAGTTTTAACATGCACTCAGTGAGCAATAGCGCAGCCAAGGAAAAACGCTATTAGATTCGACGTATTATCGGTTTATATCGGTAACTTTCGTGTCACAATGCGAAACGTATATCCGATGATAAATGACGGTGTCGAATTAAAGCGAGAAATCTGATTATTTTTGGTAGCCGATAAAAATCGATGCGTATATGCCTATACCGGTTCTGTGCTTTCTAAATACGTTTGCCGCTCATCGAACACTAGATTTACGTTTAATATCAGAACGACGATGAGAGAATCATATTCATCGCGACCGCGTATGTGCGATTCTTGGCGCAACGAACGCGCCGGAAACCGACAGTCAGAAACGGTAACTTGCACATCGAGATTCTGCGTTTTTGCCAAGATTTTAATCGTCGACTATCCTGCACGCTTAGTGCATAATTTTTGTTATTATCGCGCGCAAACTCTCTCCTGCAGTAGCTTAATAATTGTTTTTTTGATCAAATCGTGTTATTACTACCGGAATATCAAATCAATCGTCCATGATATTACTGAATAAGCTCATTTTACAATTGTACGAGCGTAATTGTAAATTATTGTAGTTGTATAAGAATTGATCAGTTACTGTCAAATATGAGAAGAATATTCGATCGTGGTTGATCAATTTCTTTCAGTGTATTAAAGCTCTAGATATATACCAAAATAACGCAAGCCTTTTTTATCTAAGTCGAAATGTCGACAATTTAACAAGAGTCAATTTAACAATTCTAAGTGTAAAAAGTTAAGACATAAAAATAAAATGTAATGTCAACACTGAAAGAAAAGATTGGTTGCTGCAATAATTTAGATAGTAAAATATGGGATAGCATTTTTGATCAGCTACAGTTTTTGTAGCAGCAAATTTTTAGTTGCGTTAGCCTATCGAAATCATATACTGATATTGCAGATAATCTAAATTGTTGCAACAACCAATCTTTTCTTTCAGTGTACTAAAGCTCTAGATATGTACCAAAATAATGCATTTTTATCCAAGCTGAAATCCCGACAACTTTTCTATTGGCTATTTCGATCATTTTAGACTTAATGGTCTGTAATCCAATAAGCACTTCGTATTATTGGTACATATGGTTAGTAAGTCGAAAATGGACTTTTGCGCTACTTTGAGCAGAGCTTTAATTCTTACAACTGTAATCACTTAACTACGCTTACGCAATTCTAAAATGAACTTTATCTAACTTATTCAACGCAGTTACTTTAATCTTGTTGCACGTGATTCGAAATTGTATCAAAGTTATATTTTTAATCTTGTAAAAAGAGCGCGCGACAAAAACTCTTGCGAGTAGTCATGAACAAAAAATTATGCCGCAAGCATCTCGTATTTGTATTCAGCAGGATCGTGAGGATCCGCGATGCCGTCCGATAAACGTTCCGCAAGATACAAAGCGGCATTACCTGAGATATAAACGAGGAAGCCGCGTGCGCGAAATATATCTGCGCGGAGACCATTTGTTGATGATTTGAAACCGCTTTTAACCACAGACCCCTTTGACCAGGTCTTATCAACTTGGGAATTTTTCTGTCCCCCTCATATATATATATATATATATAAATATATTTTTACATGATGCATATAAATGTATATTCTTTATGGAACAATTTACGCATATGTGAATTTATTATTAGTATAAAATGATTTTTATTTCTTAGTAAACAATATTCATTTAAAATTAAAAAGTAAAATTGAAAAGCTGTGTGCATTAGAATTGAAATTATACGTATTTTTATATCTATGTAATGAGACAGTAATTTAAACAATTTTTGAATTATGTTTCAATCTCTCTTTTTGTCATCATGCATCGTCTTTGCTTCAATACGAATTTATTAATAGTATAAAATGATTTTTATTTCTTAGTAAACAATATTTATTTAAAATTAACAAAATTGAAAAGCTGGGTTTAGAATTAAAATTATATATATTTATATATCAGTATTATATACACAATTTATTGCATTTTGATCCCTCCTTTTTTTAATCGTTATTTATTCGTTCAATACGATACAACGGTAAATCGGCTTCTGTTAGTTAATATTTGTATTATTTAACTCTAGGAATTCACATGTCCAGGCGGAATCCCTAAAGCGCGTGCATTTACATATACTTAAACCGTGCGCGACCGCATACGGGCTACATCTTGGAATCATCCGCGGGGATTCCACGTGTTGCAATGCCGTAGAGATACGAAGTTATAGGTACCGTACGACGCAACTGCGGGGCACGCAGGTGGTAGATTTTCCGATCGGTCCCCGCGTGTACGCTTGGCCACGATTTGTTCGTCGCCATCGTCGTCGTCGGGGACTTTTCACGGACGAAGGGGCCGCGGGGCCCAGTTCGTCGATTGTTCACGACGCAGCACGCGCAGCAATGAAAGCTTGACGGCACGAGTAAAAAGCCTGTGAGGTAGACATAAATAAATAGATAGTGGGTGTGGTTGGTAAGGCCGCACACATGGCGTCGTGACCCGTCGTCTCCGTTCGTGAGCTCGAGGCCAGCTCGAGTTATGCCCCGCGGAATGTTGCTCCCGCCGCGCGCAAGCAAGCAAGCAAGCAAACTCTTTCGGTCGTGGTTAAACGCAGTTCCACGTGCACTTGTCTTCTGTTCCCCTGGAATTATATTTCTCCTCGTTTCGATTCCGTGTTCATTGACGTTACGCGTTTGTGTTGAAAAATCCATAGGAAACGTATGATTTTTATTCGACGATGGATGAAAAGCGAAGAAGATGGATATGGCATAAAAGATTCCATGCGCGATGATGTATAAATAAATAAAAACGCTCGCAAATGTTATGCAATTACAAGAGATTCTCGTTCAAAGTACGAGCTCTTTCGGACGTTTACGAACCGTAACGGGGTCAGATTGGGGTTCCGTATAGCGTGCGACGATCGAGGGTTGATCCGGAAATTCAGGAATCTACAAGCGTGTATGTCGTGTAACGTCGTTCATGACTTAGCACGGTGCTTGGCTTTGGCGGTTGAGGCTGCCGATATACAATGCCGCATTGTTTCGTCGTTGCAGCTATCTTAGTCGGTAGCACGCAGGATGACGTCGAGCCAATGTTTATTATCTTCCTTCGCGTAACAAAACAAAATGTTCTGGCGTTATATTATCCGTGCTTCTTGTAAGTTCGTGCTCGAATCAATCTCCTATATAAAATCTAGCACTGTTGTAGTTTTAGACGACGCGACGCACGAAACAACGTGAGGATATAGCGAACTTCGAGTATGTGTAACTCGCAGACAATAGATATTTTAGAACAGATAAACAGATATAAAATATCTCACTGCGTTGCTAATAGAGATAATGCATTCTAAAAACTATCAGTGTGGATTTAACTCCATGCGATATCTAATTATTATGTTGATGTTAATGTTAACACTAACATGATGTGGAAAATTAAAGCTCTTGATGTTTATATTAACACCATTATTAAAACCACATCATAAGTTTTAAATTCACACGATGATGATGTTGATGTAAATATTTGGACTAGGAGTTTTAAATCCATATCATATTGGTATTAATATTAACTCTTTGCCATTTGGAATCAATTTGACTCCAAAAAATTTTGAAGCTTTATATCTCTATAATTAGTATATCTTTGATTAGTATTTTAATAATTTTTTTTTACAATAATTTTTTAGAATAAATACATTTTTTAGAATGTGGACTATTGTATTATCTTTTTCTAAAAGTATCATATCTGTATATAGTTATGAATGTTTATAAAAAAAATTAAAAATGAAAAAGTTATGATTTTTTGAGTAAAAAAATTCATACTTTTGGGATTTTTAAAAAAAATATGTTAAAATTAAAATCTTTATAAAGCTGTTGATATTTTTATATTCTACAATAATGTTTGAAGTATTACGTTCAATAATTTTTTTACTAAAGAACGAACCGATTAAACGCACTTTGAGATCATTTTGATCCCGGTGTGATCATTACGGAACTTTCAAGAGGTATGAAAGGTTAATAGCATGTTGATGATTAATATTGACACCAACATACAGTGAGAATTATAGTCACTGCGTTATAGTCACCGCATTATAGTCACATGGTGTTAAACCTACACTGATATTTTACAGAGTGTGCTAGACAATCATCAAAGAATACATTGAAAATATAACGAGAGAAAACGTCTGAAATAAAGAAAGAGCTGGAAAGAAATGATCTAAATGTCACATCGAATAAGAGAGTGCAAATACAAAGTGAAATATCGAGGCTGGCGCGATTAAACGTTTCACGCATATTTTCCTTTGCGTCCTACATGCGAATCGAAAGAGGTCATCCATCCACCTCTCGTACGAGCCAGGTTTCCACTTTCATGGATGACCGCCGACCAGCTCGCACGCCCGCGCGTGCGTCACGATTTTATTTTCGTCGCTAGCAACGCGACTCGCGTATTTCGCGAACAATTATTACGTATATCCTTTGAATGGAAAGTTTCCTTTCTCCCGAAAGCGGCAGACGAGGCGAGGAATCACCGCGATAGATTCGCAGATAGAGTTTCGTTGGGCCAATAGTGAAAACCGCAATCTCTGATCAGCCTTGGCATGATTAGATGCGAATCGAATTCTGTGTCTTATTGCGATGCGCGAATCTTCTCCTTTTCGCGCATCGCGACAAGGAAGAAAGGAAAAAAAGAGGGATTGAGAGGAAATCGCGAGAATCGCATATCGGCGGGAGAGCTGCACAGAGAAATAGCTTTCTTATTTCCATGAAAATTGCGTTCGGTGATTTCGACGACAATGCCATTCCGGTGTTTTAAATGCAAATCTACAAAAGGAAAAACCGTAAAGGCATTATAATTTATATTACTACATGTGGCAGCGGCGCTTCCGGCGAAAGAGCATAGGCGCAGTTCCGGTCAGCCCCACGGGTTGGAGAGATCCTACATCGCCAGATTATGAGCCCACCGCCGCTTTTACAATGGATCGTCCGCCTCTGAGTCGTACGTCAGCAAGAATAATTCTGCGTTACTGCCGCTCGCGCTCGTCTTGCCAGCAAAATAATACAAACGATCGCCGAAGGGCGCGCGGCCTCGCGGTATAAATTAAAAATTATTTCTTTTTTCTATTGTCTACGGAATAAATAATTTTCTCGCATTTATAAATATTATCGATGCTTATTACCTAATCTTAATATAATATAATTATCATAAGTCATACGTGCTTAAAAGCGAAAGGATAGACGGTGTGCACTTTGCATGATTAACTCATAATTATATTTATCTATGATACATTGATTTTTTATGATACATTTGTGACAGACAGGTACGTGTATAAATATGCCAGATTACAATAGATAGCGAAAGAAAATAGATGTTTTTAGATCTTTAGTCTATGCTAAGAATTGACCATTTTTGATGAATTCCACGATCGCCTGGACGGTGTTTTGGAAGCGTATAAAATTCTCTCGACCATCCTCAGGAGATTTGGATTTGTAAATAGCGTTTGTATACGCCGAAGTCAATTCGGATACCAATTTCTGTGCCTTTTTAGCGGCTGCATCGATCGATCCTGTGGGCGTTTTAATTTCTTCCGCGGTCCTCACGATTTCCAGCTTAATGAGTTCGACTAACTTCGCGTCATCCTTCGCGTTCGAGTCCCCGCTCGAGATCTTCTGCAGAATGTCTCCGATGACAGCCGTGTTTTCATCTTGTGATCAAATAAGATAAAGAGGTTTGAGTTAATCAAGAATTAAAATCTGATTGCATGTAAATCTAGTAATAAGTATTTCTTAATAAATTAATTTTACTCGGTTCGATTATATATCTTTCACCTGTGGACCGTGTAGGTGTTTCCCTAATTATCCTCTGGGACTGAGAGGCAGTGCTCGCCAGCAAGACGATCGCAATGACTGCTAACTTGGTCATCTTCGGAAATCGAGTAACAAACTGTCAATCGATTGTCTAGCCGCGCTCTCTCTCTTTTTATATAAACGCGCTTACTCGCGAGTGCATCGAGTAGGGATGACATTATGTAAAATGTAATTTGCCGTTCGTCGTGTACGCGGTCGTTGACCATTATAAATGATCCTAATGAGTGTCATTAAAAAAAAAAAAAAGAACGCGCGTGAGAGAAAGTGGAGCGCCGCAAACGGCACGTTTCAAGAAAGTATGCTTTGTTTTGATTTCTACCCGTTGACAACCGGAAGAAATTAGCTCAAATAAGACAAGTGTAAAGCGAAGCATTTCTCTTAATTACCTGCGCGATTTTTATCTGATGAAATAAATATCTGTAATCAAAAGAGTGCTGGGCATGTATTATCAAATTATTCGGAATAATTCCGATCGGAATCCATTCTGAACAATTCCGTAATAAATATCCTGATCTTCTAAAGAGAAGAATAAAACGTCTAAATTATGTTAATAAAGATTCGTATATATATTGTAAAAATAAAATGTTAATTTTAACTTATAGTCGTATAGTGGACTTTCTGAAATTCTCAGAAAGTTTCTCTCTCTCCACTATACGACTATAAGTAAATTAACATTTTATTTTTTACAGTATGCAGAATGTCTTAAAATTTGCTACTTAAAATATTATAGTAAGACAGTTCTTGAAAAATTAAGTAAAAAAGTTTGTAAATTTTTATTTTAAGCAGTAATTTTTGAGATAATAAGGATTTAAATATGGCCAATTACAGTCTATATTTAGATAGTCACGTGTCTATGAGTTGCGCGTGCAGTAACATCTAGTGAGTGCTGATAAGTGCGTACTTCAAGCGTGTTCACCTATACTCACAGGAAACTATCTAAACATAGTCTATAATTGACATAATCTCTATTTAAACTCTTATATCTTAGAAACTATAAAAAAATGGAAGTTTACAAATAAGTTTTTTTACTTAATTTTTATGAAAACTTTTGTTATAGTATTTTGAGTCGCGAATGTTTAGATATTCTGTACATATAATTTTTATTTCACATTTTATATCTATTACATAACGCAAACTCTTCGAAATTATACACATGTCACGATCTTATGATCGGAAGAAACGAGGAGGCTTCAACCGGAAGCGATTGAATGTTCTTTGTCGGCGAATTACGGGTCGCGAAGCGAGTTTTTCTCAACTGAGCAGCAATTGTTGTAAAAGCGCTGCTGCAATTTTTCGTTGCAGTCTCTATGTACATCGCGTTACACGCAATTCGCCTCGACACGACGACGACGCGCTCAACAGGTCGGTCGTCCACAGCTACAGTCTCCCCCTCTTCGAAAAATGCAGGGGCAATACCGATACTGGCCGACAGTAAAAGTGCGTGAACACAGGGAGGGAGTGCATCCAGCCATGATTCCTCTTCACCGATTTTTACCCCCTTCCTGCCCCTTTCCGTACGCTCCGTTCTCTCTCCTGCCCCTGACGTTACCTTGACGCGTCGCGTCAAATTAAAGGCTGCCGAGTCGCTTTCCACCTGAGGAGCGATTCAAATCTTCTGTAACGATTCGCGACAGCGGTTCAGCGTCGCGAATGCTCGTCAGGTGTTCCCGAATAAAGACGAAAAAGAGCGAAAATAAAAATCGTCTGAAAGAATCGCAGTCGACGCGATGTCTAAGTAGATGTTCGCTACGGATGAAACGGCGTTGTTGCGCAGAAACTTGCAAGAAGCGTTCGTACCTTAATGCGGGATGAATGAAAATACGGGTGCTTGAGTAAGCTTAAATTACATTTCATTCATGCAGGAAAAGCAGAGTGCGCGGGAGTCGTTCTTCCGGTTCGCGTTGCGCACGTATCGCAGGACGGTGGACTTGCACGTAATGACGGCTGGACTATAATGTGTATTATCCCGACATCCTGTACGACGGCGACTTCTTATGCGTTTCTCTCTTGCGTCTGTGATACCGGCCCTTGCTGCGTTACGACAGCGATTACAATCGTAGAGACGATCTTAATTTTTGTGTGAACGCTCGCTTTTCGCAGCGTTATGGCAACACTCTCGTCCATTCTGTTTCTTATTACCCATATACGCATCATAAGATGCTTACTATTGCTACATAAATGACTTTCCAAGTGATTTAATTCTGATTAAGAGTTAGGTATACCTAGTTGCGTAAGATTTCACTGAAGAAACCTAATTTTTCATACAAAGAACCGTATAAAGAGAGACGTCCAAATGGAGACGCGAGGGCGAAATATCGATCGCACGTACCATCGATCACGATCTTATCTGTTGCACAGACATGGGATTCATATCGGCCAGCAATGGGATGACAAGGAAACACGACGGTCCATGTATATATGGTGTATCAGTACGTTCCTGTACCGCGATTCACGATTACAATGAGAGGCTTGAGACGTAGGGTGACGAAGAGAGTTCCAATTCTTCGAGGGGGAGGTGAGAAGAGAAAATCAGAACGGGCCGATCGACGGACAGTCTTTATTCTTATATCGGCACTGGACAACGATGGAAGCGACGTGGGCTTATTATGGGCCCATATCGCGTGGGGCACAATGATTAGTGCCGACACGCGGAGATCCTCTTCGGATCATCGAAGAACACCGGCCGCATCGTCGACCAGGCCTCGCTGAATGAGGTTCCAACGTGTTCATCTCGTGCTTGGGGGATTATGGCGAGCATGGGACGCTCGATGTCGGGCGAAAGATCGACAGGTCTGATTACGTCCATGGTGACTTTAAGCCGTTTTAAATGCTGCCATTCAATCCAGACAGGCAGCCTCCTGACCTCGCTGCTTGCGTTGCTCCGATTTAGCGTTTCTCGCCGGTTCCTTTCTTACATTTTGTCTCACACAATGCACGCTCTCTCCGTAGACGCGAAGACGGCTCGTACCCGGAAATCATCACTCGCGACGAATCGCAGCTTCGCAAAGTCATCCCATTGTAGAAATTAAAAGATCGATTATTTATTGTTCATAATTATGTCAATTGTATCAGGTTTTTCTTTTTTAACAGTTGCCTGTTTTTTAAATTTAGACGATATCTTAGACACTTGAGACTAGAGTCAAATAGATCTCTGGTGAAAGATCGTCCGACTTAGAGAACGGGAAACCGAGATTCGGCACGGCCTGTGGGGGTTCCGCTTGATCAGACCGTGCGATTCTCACATGCAATCCCAGGGATCCGTGAAAAACAATTCCATGAAATTAATAAATCTATTCTCGGGAGGACCTCCTACGACGCGGGTGACTTTTTAGGGCATCAGATGATTCCGCGATACGTGGGTGATCCAATTAGGCGCGGCTGTCTTAAAAAAAAAGAAAGAAAAAAATCGTCGCGGTCACGAACGTTATCCATTTACGCGCAACAAGATAAATTAGCACGCTTTTTCGCATTAAATGAATTTCGCGATGGAACAAGATCCGGCTTTGGCAGCAACAACGCGACTGACAAAAATAGTAAACAAACTTAGGAACAGCAGGGCGCAAGCGAGGACGAGATTAAGAAGACCGCGTCTTCACCGAGACGGTGTGGCTTTACCACCCGTCGATCGATCTGTCGCCTGATTTCTCTTCGCAGCTTCGAGTCACGGTGCTTTTTTGTCAATGTGTCGCGGCACACTGTGAACAAGCAGCAGTTTCCCAGATGTAGAAATCCTCGTCTTCCATTTCGTCGAGGGACTACAATGGCATGTCTAATAAAAAAATCACGACGCTTCGAAAAGGCAAAACATTTCGCGCTTGTTCACGCCGACAGCGATTCCGCGGAATAATCGCCGCGTAACGACGTGCTTTCCATCGATTGACATTAACTTTTTCTACGTCGCACTGCGGCAGATAGAGTGGATACGGCGATCTGCATTTTCTTCCGATATTCGCGTAATTAGGATGTTTTACTATTATTCGCAGTTTTGCAAACTTTCACCGCGATTTCGACGTAGCTTCAACAGCTTCTGAAGCGTTGAAGCCAGACACACTCATTGTCAGTGTCTAATACCTTGTAATGTACATATCACATGTAATCATTTTACGCATGAGGCATTCTATATTAAAATTACTATGTTCACGTGCAGCTTTATCGTGCAGAATCTTCTTTCGACGAAATAACCGCATATAGACTCAAAGTACTCGATACAAAGCAGGTAATCATTAAAATATCGCGCATGACGTTCGGAGATGTAATCAGGGCGATCCGATGAAGTATGCACAAAGGTGCTCTCCGAAGAAATCTCAATGTGCCATTCGAAAAATCGACATTTTGCTCAGGGGCAGGTGTCGTCGTGTCGGCATGTCGGGTTAAGGAAGTTAGGTTAAAGGAGTGAGTAAAAGGAGTTACGTTAAGCACCGGCTTATCGTTCCCCGAAGGCCTCGTTATCATAGTTTAACGGCGGGGCGTTTCAATCGCCATGGGTTACGGTACACGCTAGCCGATAATTATATAAATGAATTAATAATCGATATAAACTGCTGAGCTGACAAAATACTTGGTGTAAATTAATATAAAAATAGGATTTATTTGGTAATTCTAAGCAAATATAATACATATTTTAATATCTCAACATGTTAATTTTTTTATATACGAGAAAATAGAATTTTATTTATTTTACAGTAATAATTTTATTGAGTGTTACGTCAATATTACGAAACACTATCGGTTTTAACAACATTTAAGGGAACATTATTAGAAATAATAGATTATTTACATTTTAACGAATATCATAAAATAATATTAGCCTTTAAAATGGGGAAATGAAAGGAAGAGGGAAAGGACTTGAAATTTGAAAGAGAAATTAGAAAAAATGAAGTCTACCGAACTTTCAGATAGCAAAAGGAAAATTTGGAAAAGATAAGATCTGCTGAATTAGCAAATTTCTAGATTAGGCCTGTCCAATTTGAGTTTAGGAGCTAAAACGCAAGTCATTGATGCAAAAAATTCAATGTGTGTAAGCTTTTAGGCATTGTAAAATGTTGATAAGCATCATTCAGATGTATATCAACGCTTTACAGTCTCCGGAATCTTATCATGGATACATGGAATTTTTTTGCATCGATGACTGTGTTTTGGCTCCAGAGCTCAAATTGACTGTTCTAAATAATCGATTCGAATGGCATTAATGCCTAATTTCTTCACCTCTAGATAACTTTATTGCAGATTATAATGGAGATATCTCCTGAATAAAGTTATCCGCAACTTATCTAAAAGTGAAGAAATTGGGCATAAGTCCATTAAATATGTCAGAGAATTCGTAAGCATATATTAAAGAGCGCGATAAATAGGCATATATTAATGAGTGCGATTTTATCATTCTTAAAAGGATAGATAAAGGAAATTAAATTAGAGAGGTTTGAGGCAATTAAACAATAAAAATAAATAATAAAAAATGGAAATAAAATACTAAAAAGACATAGTTAAATATATTGGTATAAAAGAAAAATGACACGGTACGATTTATTAAGTGATGTGTCAAGTGAAGAATAAGAAGTTATATCGCTTTCTGCTTTCTCGTTCAGCAAGATCCAAATGAAAAGGTGTTTCAGTCCATTCGGATCAGTTCACTTCCTTAAAAACAACTGAAATATTTCGACTGATCTGAGGTTCAAGAAAACTGATCAATTCGAACGCGTCTTGACAGAGCTATCAAGATTTACATAAGTATAAAGAATCGAAAATGATAAGACGTAGAGTTCTGGCTGATTACAGAATGTAATTATAACTGAGCTCCACGTTCGCGAAAAATGTAGTTATATTCGCGAAGGAATTGTTTATATGTCACATATGGTCGAATTAAGATTATTATTATCGATATATATATATATATATATAG
>NW_012130087.1:1205899-1208130 GCF_000143395.1 Atta cephalotes
TTATATATAAATTGATATATATATATTGTACATATCAATTTATGTCAGAAATAATAACTCGGATAAACAAGACCGGGAGTCGCATTGAAAAGCTTCCATTTAATCCGCTGGATCGATCCGTTTACGAGGCAATTCAGGGGCGAATTATGGGCGTGCGTACAGGGATTAATCACGGGCCTCGCGTGCGAGGGCGAGCGTACACGCGTACATTCACATATATGCATGTATACTGGAGCGCATTAATTTGCTGGTTAGCTACAACGAATACGTCATTCTGCCATTTATCTATATTTATCTATATTTATCTATATTTGGATTCATTTCGTACTAATAAAAAAGTGAAAAAGTTATTGATTGTAAGATAAGATTATAATAGTAATCCACAATTCTATATTAGGTGATTTTTTTTAATGAGTTTTAAAACGTAATAAATTTCATAGCTCTCTCTGTCATGATGAAATTTTAGATATGCGAACTATCATCATACATTATATACATTATAAATGAAATAAAGTATATTTCTGTATTATTTTACAGCTTGATACTTTTTTAATGCACTCAAGTATGCAGTAGCAAGATAGGAGGGAGATGCATATATCGCGAGTGGCGGTTTTGCCGCTCGCGCGTGTGTACACGCATTTATTTGCACGCGTCGTTGTCGTGCATTGGTCGACCTAATTCTGCGATTTGTCACGCCTCTTATTCCACACCTAGCTTTCACTGCTATACATTAAGGGGCGGACGTTGAAGATATTAACTGTGCGATTCAAAAATTACAAAAAAATATGAGATATATCGTATTCTTAAAGGGAATTTTTTGATTGATCGTGGAACTTCGTCATAATTATTATTATTTGTGATCTTGAATATAAAAAAAAATTTTCTAAAGAAAATATTTATTTTTAAGTCTTATTACAGAGAATATAATCAGATTTAATTAATTTTATATTTGATAAATATATAATAAATGTATAAATAAGTATATAATATAATTATATATCATTTTTTATATGCTTCAAATTGATTAAAATTGTCTTATATTTTTATATATGCATTCATATATATATATTAAATATTTTTATTATTTATGTAAAGTTAACTTTTATTTTTAACTAAGTTAAATTAAAGTTAACAGCCTTGAAAATTTAACTTAAAAGTTAAAATAAAAGTTAATCCACAGTGACATTAATTGAATTAAAAGTTAATGAAAAAATGTAATTGAAAAATTAAAAGTTAAATTTGTTTTATTTCTTGATTTCAAGTTAATCTTTTTTTGACAAAATTAAAAACTAAGTTAAAAAGTTAACTTTTTTAATTAACAAAGAGAGAATCCACATATATATATTTCATGGATTTTGATTCAATCAGTTTTGCATGATTATTCTGGAGCATCAAAAAATAATCCTTGTAAAACAGTAAATTGCACTTCTGCGTATTTTTCGAGAAAATCGTGAATTTAGGTCAACAACAATGGATCGTTTTCGAACTTTTTTATTCTTTGTTTAAACGTAATGAAATATTTGAAATTATTTAACATTAGAAAAATAAATCTTCGACGGATGTATAATTCGAATAAAGAATCCGTATAATTCCAACTATCCAACCCTGATATTAACTTTTAAAAAATTAAAAGTTATCAGTTACCGATAAAATATAATTATATAAAATAAAAAGTTGAGTCTAAAATATAACTGAAATTAAAATTAATTAACTTTTTAACTTAACTTTTAATTTTTTAACCTAGCATTATCCAACTTTACTTATATGTATTATCCTTATAATTATACATATATAATTATACATATATATATTTACACTTATACATATATGCTAAAATATTCTGAGATACTTAGTAGAAGAAAATAAAGAAAGAATGTGGCTAGCTTTAAAATTATCATCACATCGTCTCTAAGTTACTTGTTTTTCGTCTGATGCGATAATGACATCGACATTGACTGCGTAATGTTAGGTACAATCATAATAAAGCAGTTCCATGCCACGCGACAAGCTTGCAGGCGCTGTAAAGGCGATAATTCAGTGATTTTATCAAGCATAGCTGAACATGGTCGCATTAGATGTCTTTATGATTGATTGCTACTTATTGTTAAAATCGAGCTAGAATCGATGTGTCTATATATAAATTGCGAGACACAAAGGCACTTGGCCATTATGCAATAAAGTTAAAGTGCTGTTTTTTTTTCTTTTTCTCAGTTTGTCTCTCTCTCTCTCTC
>NW_012130087.1:1208208-1209780 GCF_000143395.1 Atta cephalotes
CGAACGGAAGTTAGTTTATTATGTCACATATGGTACGTAATAAGTATTATTATATATATATATATATATATATATAGTATAATAATAATCTTAATTCGACCATATGTGACATATAAACAATTCCTTAAACCTATATATATATATATATTCTGGATTAGGTTTTAGTATTTGTGTTTTTGAGTTGTAGGTTCTAAAACTAATTAATGACGCAAGAGAGTTTTTATCATCTACCATCTGTTGTGTGATAGATCCAGGCTGTGTACGTCCAGGCTTATAGCGAAACGAGAGGAAGTATTTCTATTTAATAAACTTTTAATTCCCCCTATCGTCTTCGTATCTAGAAGAGATCTTTCTTATTCAATACTTAGTACGAATAGTTAATTTAGGTAATAGTTTTCGGTACTTCCTGCCGTGATAATTATTCAAAAAGTAAAGAGAGATCGTCATCTGGCTCGTTATTACTTCCTGTACCATAAATCGATGATCTACAGATGTTATTTTATAAAAACTATTTTTAGTGATGATTTTAGTGGAAATCGTCATTAAACAAAAGAATCGTCGAGTCAGGAATGCAACAGTTTTAAATTATAGCTTTAAATTGCATAATATAAAGTAATTTTAATAGGGTACATGTGAAATTTTACAAATACAACAAATGTAATAACAATTTCATGAGAAAGAAAAAGAAAAATGTTCATAAGATTCTTGAAATTAATAGATAATTTAGTTTTATAACTTATAAGTTTTATTCTTGGACGTATCGCGCGACACAACGGTTTAGTATGACGGGAAACGTAGTGTTCGGTAACGAGCAAAAGGACAGTGTGGGAACGTGGGTTTATTCTGAAAACGATGTTGTACGCCGCAAAATGCGATAGTCTGCACGAGCATTGCGGCACATTGCGGTGTATATCATAGACAAAGCCTGGATTATTTTTCGCGCGGTGGCAAAGGAAGCGTGCCGGTATTGTTGCCGACCGCGAACAACAATAGTTTCGCCTCGCTCGCCTTCGTCCTCGTTCGTGTTACACTAGTTTGACTAGTCTTCTAGAAGAGTAACTTCTACCTGCACAAGGAAGGAACAACGCTCGTTTCTAGATCTACTTGAAATCTCGTAGTTCGCATTAAAGGAACATCATGAACGTTAAATTATATAATTATACAACATAAATGTTTCTTCGTTCAGTCTCTTGATATAGTTAATGTAACGGCATTTTCTAGTCACAAAATTTCTATGTGTCAATTAATAAATATATAGTGATCTGTTGCCTTGCTAATATTTTTATTATTTATTTTATTGATAGATTTAGAGACGTATGCAATTACAGTTTACCTTTACGCGAGTCATTAGAATATTTTTCGGAATTGAACTCGATCGACGAATCATTTGCATACCGCGATCTAAATTAAATCGATTCAAATTACGTTAAATGGCGTTGGATTATATCGTTTACTGTAGAACGCATTAATTAGCAGCTATGAAAGCCATCGAAAATAAAATACGAAATTACTTTACTACTATTATTAAATAGGAAACTTGTCTTTGGATGCGTAATACACAATCTGCGCAAT
>NW_012130087.1:1211396-1218644 GCF_000143395.1 Atta cephalotes
AATAAAGTTAAAGTAGTCTTGTTTTTTTTCTTTTTTCTTCTAGTTGTCTCTCTCTCTCTCTCTCTCTCTCTCTCTCTCTCTCTTTCTCTCTTCTTTCTTGGATTCCTCAAAAATAGAAAGATATGATATGGAAATACTATTAAATATCGAGACCTCGCGAATGACATTTGTTGCGAATAACATTTGTAAGCGTTAATACAAATGTTTGGGTACTGTCGATTACCTAACAGTGGCGATCAGGTTTCGAACTGTAAGTAATAGAAATGTATTTGTCTGATCATAGAGATATAATAATATTACCGAATTAATTAGTAGTTTCTCTAGAATAAAATTAGCGTATCGATATTTTTTTGAACTATATTGACACTATAAGTTAGCTTTCATATTAAAATTTATTGCAATATGTACATAATTACAATAATATTTATATAAGTTTCTATTCTTTCTCTTTTTATTCTTTTAATAATCTTAAATTTCGTACATAATTTACATAATTAATTTTCCTGTCGTATTTATTAAGATATCTTTATTAATCTATTATTGGTTATAAAATCGGGTTATCTCTTATTAGTTATCTATGTCACTTCTCAAAACTTTCTGGCTATTGATAGTCTGATAGTTCAGCTCTGATTCGTTTCTAATTGCTATATTGCTGTATGTATATAGCATATATATATATAATTCTTATATATTATATATCTAATATTATATTTATATACTTTCTCTTAATTTATACTATAATATTAACTGATAAACATTTATAGATCAGAGTTTATAGACTAGAGTTTCTCAGGCAATACGAATTATTGAAAGCAAGAGTTGAAAGATTATTAATTTATTAATGTCTAAACAAGAGCATGTTTAAATAAAATATCTGATAATATAGATTCGTATACAGAGAAATAATCTAAGTAAGAAGTGATGTGCTTCTTAGCCTCCACGAGAATGATTTACAATTGTGAATAATTTCCATCGCTTCTTCTCTTTCTATTTCTGTATGAAAACGATTTGCTGCAACAATATTATATTCCTCGCATTTGTTTCTTCTTGTTCGGATGTTGCAAGGATCATTGATTGTACTTTTTTTTTCAAAATGACCAACCGAAGTAGACACAAAGTGTCTACTTTTGCACGATCGTCCACTATCGGTTGGTCGTGCTAGCTCGATCGATCGATCGGTTGGCCTGTCGGTCGATGGTGCATACTTGCTCGCCAGAATGCACATAAGAAAGTGGCGAGCAGAAAAGAACGGGGATCTAGAGTTGATTCCGAAGACAGGAAGGAGGCCTGGCTACGGATCTACGTGGTAGATGTGCTGTCCGAGTGAATGACGCGACGCTTTTGCTCGTGAATGAAAATTCTACTCTGAATTCCGTCGTTCTTTATGTTCAAGGAAGTAATTGGCAAGAAAGATTGGTTGAGAACGAAGGAGCGTGCGACTCAATCTGGCAGAATGATCTTAAATCATTCGCTTTCTTCACGCGCATCCCTTCGATTTCCGTCCTGATGTCATTCCAATCGTACTATTTCTTTCTAGATATTAGAGAAGAAGGTACCTCATTTACATTTATAATAACTTGATTAATAATCAATATTTAAATTTAAAATTTAACGATTACATTGTTCAAATTCTAGACTCAAAGTTATGAGGATTACTTAAGATACTATTTATTAAACTTAGGACTTAGGATACTATTTATAAAATTGACACTGTATTAATTTATAAAACTGTAGCGATACTGCATAATAACTCAAAGAGAAACAGGAATGTGACCTTCCACAAAAATAGATTTAAAAGTTAGTTTTGCTTAAAAAAACAGTATCTGATTACAAAATTATCAAAAAATAAAATATTGTAAAATGTAAATGTAAATATATATAACTTTTTCCGCATGTGATTGTTCAGTACTTAAAATTTATAACACATGACGTAAACTATAGATTAACAGTAGAGCTACAATTGATTTATTGATTGAAATAATTATTTTGATCTAAAAACGCGCGCGCGTCGAAAAAGAGAGACTTTCAGCAATTAGCACTTAGGAGGCCACATTAGCAAAATATCATGCTATTGCTTAACTTTGCATAATTCGAAATTTTAATAAAATGTTAAATAACAAACAAGGCACTTAAATATACTATATATATTCGTGTGATAATATTATCAAGTTTAAAAAGAATATGAGGAAAAATATATAATTAAATGTTAAAATTATCTTAAAAACGAAATGCTTGAAAGTAGTAATGTTTTATAATATATGCTGGCTTGTATTGACATATAAGCGTCGTAATGTAACGGCGAAATATTGAGCAAATAATCCATAAATAATTGCTAGAATTCACCATCTAATAGTTGAGATATTAAGGAAGGTTATTATATCTACACTGGTCACACCACCTTTTTCTTTATCAATTTAGAAATAGTAACAACGGAAATTAAACATGCAATCGCAAAAAAGAATACGGCAATATTATAAAAAAATATTTCATATGGGCATCACGTAATATAGCAACGGTATTTACAAGAACGATGCTCCTAACGTTCGCGCACGCGAACAGCAATTAAATACGGGAAGGATGAAGAATGTTAACGGGGATAATTTCTTGCAAAATGCTACCGTGACGTCTACGCATATTTCTGGTATACTATTCGTCCATGCATATGCAAAGATACGGGAGCTGACAAATTGCATCGAGGACGCTCGTTGTATTAGCGACGACGGCGGTATCGTTGTCGCTAAAACAAGAGACAGAGACAGGAAGTCTCTAGGATGCCTGCAAACGATTATATACTAGCGTGATACTTTATTTTTATTCCATCGTGCATCGTTACGCGAGAAACAGCCATGCGGAAATGTCGGATTACTCGCTAGATATAAAATGTTTATTTGAATCTTTATTTGCGTGTGTGATTTGCATATGTTCACTTATATGATATACAGTTTGATAGAAATCTGATTCACATATAACGTGTAGCAAATAATTGATTAAAATTTTCAGAATTTAAGAATGTAAAGCGACAGATGTTTTCTAAATATCTATTTACTTTACTGTCATTTAATTAATTTAATTTGATAATATATTATAAAATATACATCAAAATACAAAAACAGAAATACAAAAACGAAATTAATAGAAGTGTCGATAGCTCTGATTGATGAATGTTTTTATCGATTGGTTTTTTCTTGATAATATTATTAACGATATTATGAATTTAAGATCTTTTAGAATTTACAATGAGAAATGTAAGCAACTTTAAAGCGGGTATTATTTATACATTTTAAATATTCTCCACTAAAGGCGATCAAAGGTGGTTTGGCAACTTGTACACTGTCAAACAGGATTAGATCCAGTTCTTATTCGACTTATTCTTTTTAGCACACTCACGATCGCAATGACAGGTTGATATAATTTCTGATAATTTACTAATAAATAACTTACTGAACCACTCTCCATTCCGCTGGAAAGATTCCTCATTTTAGCCTAGCTTTCTTTGAATGTCTTACGGTTTTAGTCTCAGTTTTAATTTATCGAGAAATCATCGAGATCAAGTGTAATTAAAGTTTTTTTCTCGTTTGTCACACATTGATATTCATACTCCATGATAATATACATTTATAAATTCGATACAACATTTCTCTCTCTTTTTCTCTATAAGATAAAGAATTTTATATGATATGAAATAAATTTTTGGCGATAATAGTGTTTTAAACGAAACTCTTTCTCTCTCCAGCCAGATTGCGGATTCTGTCTGCAGTCTGGTCTCGAGGGTCGCCTCTTTATAGCGTGTTTCCGGTCGCACTGAGGCTGCACGTGACTCCGATACTCTTCAGTTCACTTCACAGCTACCTGTCCCAATTTAATCTATCCCACTCTTCTTCGTGATGCTTGCTGTCGATTATCGATACCAAGGGGAATCCACGCGACCGCAAGGCTCCCTCTTCTACACGTGTAAATAATACAGCAGCGAGCTACGCTGACTCTCATCTCTCTCCGTGATCTTACACCTCGTAGCCGGAATGTAGTAGCGGCCAGTGATATTTTTGTAATGAGTGCTCACGCTTGAAATCGCATTTCGGTCTTCCGTCGAGTCGTGATTCGATCAAACTAACCCTTTCCTTTTTCTTCTTCTATATATCTAAACCTTTTTATTCATGCAACTCTGCAATTCTTATAGACTGTTTTATTGTGCCGACGCAGCTGTTTCAAACATGCGTGAACAAAATGAGACGACTCTTTTGTAGAATTAAACAAACCAACTAGTACATATTGATATTCCGGTAAAATTTTACACAACTAATAACTATTTCTTCAGTTTACCTTCTGCAACAGGCTAATACATAGTTACATTGCGGTCGAAGATCTTAAAACGATGTGTGGCAAGCACGCGTGAAATCGAATAGGAGCTCGTATATATGCCGAGGTATTGATAGGTGCGCACGATGCGTGTCGGTATTCGATTTTAAGCGATAGACAAGCAGATACTGGCGATGATAATCATCTGTCGCTAAGTGGTTGGGATCATAAAGCGTTGGTGTCAATAAAGCGCGCATGCATCAATCGTCCTCATTGCTGCAGATGTATTTTTCTGCCAGGAGCGCTCATTCAGAAGAGACGCTCGTCTTATGAATGGGCCTGAAGTACCGGTTAGATGTGTCATTAGCATAGGCATGACCCGCGGCGACATCGCGCGTCCTCGTCGTTCCGTTATCCCCGCTGCCTTGCCAGCGGCGGAACGATCTCCCGATGCAAATTGCCCCGATGCAAATTGCATAATCATCCTCTAACGATTACTGCGTCGCGCGCTCGCGCTTGCTGCTCTCATTACGATTACGTGCGGACACCCGCGGCCGACTCTCATTCTTGCGGGGTCTCGCGAAGAAATCGCGCCTTCGCCTTTGGGTTCCCACTTCGTCGACTTCACAGTTCCATGATCTTTCACTATTAGTTTTACCGAGCTGTCACGACATGATAGTTCAACCCTTCAGCTTAGGAATCGGAAATTCATTGGTCAGATAAGAAGAATCCTTTAGCTGTATTATAACGGCAGATATAACCGAATATAACGGAGTGCTCAATAATAAAATCTCTCTCTCTCTCTCTCTCTCTCTCTCTCTCTCTCTCGCAATATTGCTTCTCTCAATATTTTTAAGCAAATTTTATGATCACCTCTTAACTTAAATTAGATCATCAATTTTTGGTTGCTAATTATTTTTACATCTTTAAGATAATGTAATGGAGATATTTATTTCTTGCTAGTTCAATTATCGATATGCATATATTAACACGTACGTACATACGCATGGACGCGAGCGTTTTTTTAGATATTAAAATTTATATTGATTATTTTTTTATTACAATTAAATTTTGTATACTTCTTAAATTTGCAATATTTTTGTGACTTGTCGTGTGCTTGAAAGGACCTGTGCGTGAAATAAATGTTGATTCTCTTTCTTTCTCTCTCTCTCTGTTCATCTGTCTATCTGTTTTTGTTCTCTCTCCATATTTAAATAAAATATTCACAAAAATCTTTTTGTAGAAGAAAAGATGTTAAAGAGTTAAAAGTTGGAATAATATTGTACAACTGAGAGATTTTATTCCGAAGGCTACTCACTGTTTGAAAAGTTTCTGTGGCTGAGAACTCTTGTCACTATAGACTCTCAGTAAACACAAAAAAAGGATACACGCCAACGAGCGATGCGGGGGACAACATACAAAAGCTAGTGGCTTAGCAGGTGTTTCGAAAGTGTAATCGGCCGCGGAATCGATTCCCCGTTTATACTTTCCTAATCGAACTTGGCAAAAAAGCGCCACGGTAAATTGTAGGCGGCAATTAGGACGGCGATCAAAGGGGAAGCACTCTCGACCACTGTGGTTTATATCTGAAACGATCGAATCAAATTTGTGTCGTGCTCCGTGAAGAAAAAAAGTATTGATTCTGATCGCGTCGAATTATCGTTTATTTGTAAACTACGAAAAACTAGTTGCAAAATTATATACGTGTACAGATGATAAAAAAAAATAAGACAAAATAATTATTAATTAACATTCAGTTTTATGATTGACACTATCACGTATAATTGATACTTTGCAAATTTATCGTACTACATTTATATATTTAAAAGTAAAACAAAACTGATGCGCAAATAAATGTTGATACTCTAAATGTAGAAAGTGTCATGTGATACATGTAACTCGCTCGCGATGAAAGCAAGAATATCGTGATGATCGATACGATGATCGATCTGCTCGCATCGAAATCCGTGCAAGCGCGTTCTGCTTGACAGGACAAAATCACGGGGCGCCAGGTTGCTGACGTTTACGTAGAAGTATAACACCGGTTGAGAGAGTTTCTCCGTCACGGTCCGGTAATCGCAACCCCTAGTGCTTCACATTTTCTGCTTACGAAACTGTAAGCGGCGCTGTTCCTGAAGCGAAGCGCGACGTGAGACAGGTGTGACCACGCTTTCAGGTGTTTCGTGTCGAAAGGGATGGCCTTTCAAAAGATGAGTATCGATTCCTTTATTTACGTATCATCTTCACATTTTGTGGTTAATTATCAGTGCTCCGAACTCAATTTGATTCCAAGGATTGGTGACAAAACCAGATCCTTAATCCTGTATTGATGCGCATTATCTACGACATGTTTGACGCTGGGCATATTCTGGAATAAAACTGGTTTTAGAATATTTCTTTAAGTATTTAGAATAAAATAAAAATTTTTGCTAAAGTGGATAAGAGGACACTTTATTGTATTATAACGGACTAGATCTTTATAATTCCGCTATGAAAAGCTTTACGGTATTTTGTTACATATGTTGGACAATTTCATAAATACTTTCAACTTTTATTTTTAATAAAATATATCAAGATATATTAATATGTATATCAACAATTTACAGATTTATTCAATTGAGCTAAATTTAAATAATTTTAGTTAGAACTCGTAGGATACGTTTTAATACAATTGATTTTATTTATACTGTTAATCCGTGTTATACGGTGATTGTATCAACTTAGTGAGATACAAATTATCTATTACAAGATGCTGACTGAGATGTTCACATATTTTGCAAAATTATTTATCGACGTTTGATACCGGAAGATTAGCGTCACACGCCGTGCGAAACTTATTTACGATGCTCCGACCATTATTAATAAGAGTCATGGCACCGTTATTCAGCTCGATTTCGCTCGATCGACTTTATGTAATTGTTCTCTCTCTTTCTCAACATACATACACACAGA
>NW_012130087.1:1218865-1231073 GCF_000143395.1 Atta cephalotes
AGAGAGAGAGAGAGAGAGATCAAAAGAAGACACAGATCGTTTCAACTGTCAATTTCTCGGTAGAACGATAATGATCGGTTTTGCACTGTTGTTTATTAGTTTGTCGCGGTCATTGTCCGTTATTGGGCATTGCGATCTCTCGCTATGAATCTTCGCCGTCGTGGGAGAGTCGTTCGATCTGAATCACCACGAAAGGGATCGCCGCGGGTAAGAGAATCGCGCTTCGCAGCATTTGCCATCGTCAACCCGGTGGATGAGCATGCTGTGTCACGGTCACTTGACCAGGAAAGCGTTTAACGCTCGGCGAAATCAATGAAAACATCCTTGGTAATACTTTGAAGTGATTGAGACATTCTAATAGATCGTTCAGCTTGATGAAAGAGAGAGACGTGGTGAGAGTCCATAAAGTCACCGCTTTAAACTTCGCTATTCTGTATTTACGGATAATGGCAATAGTTGCTCGGACTAACTTGTCAAATTCTCGTTAAACTTGGTGGGAAAGTTTTGTTTAAAAAATTCCACCGCAAGAAAGTTTGAAATATATGATGTGGAGTCTCACACTTATGCGTTTCGCAATTGCATAAAACTGAACGTGCGCTAGGCAAGCGCTACATATGTAATACGATTATGATGCGATGCCCGGCATCGCGTAATAATTCATGCGGCGATGTTGAAGTGACGTCGAAATAGCTTAGAAAAGAACGGCAATGCCCAGTACTGCTCATTGAATCTCGCATATATCACAGACCGCTCGACTCGCTTCCGCCTGAAACGAAAGTAGGATGATGGCGGTCTATTATTTATACATAAATGGAAGCCCGCCCGCGCTCTCTTCGCGTCCGCGCTATTTTCACTTCGTTACGGGAGTGAAATTCTTTTTGCACACGACGCGTGCGGAATCGGTAAAGAAATCACGATGCAGACTCGATAAATTCTGCGCGTACACGTATTTATAAATGCGAATGTATAAATGCATGCGTTGACCGAACATAATTTTACATAGAAACTCATAGATCTTTTTAATAAGTGCACGAAAGCATATGCGATTTAAAAATGAGTTTGCGTATTTTTCGACATCATAATGGCATTCGTGAATAAATTTCGGCATGGTAGTTCGTCGAAAATTGCTTCTGAAGAATTATAAAAATATATTATACTAATTTAAAAAAAATTCTTTTTTAAAATTATTTTGAAGTAAACAAGATATATCTTATAGATTTTTAGATGCTGAAAACACAATGTCGCAAGTAAGTTAAATTTTTAGATTTTTGAAATAATTGAAGTTTAAAAAAATAGTTTTTTGCAATATTTGATATTTTTTTCAAAAAAGGATAATATTATCTTGAAATTATGATCAGAAGTCATGAATGTATTATCTATCCTGTATATAATGCGTTTTCTTTATTTCAATGTCTTACTATTTAGCCGTTTATAAAAAAAATTTAAATAGAAACATAGCAAATTTTTCGCCTGGCTAAAAAGTAAGATATTAAAATAAAAAAAAATACATTTATATAATATATTCGTGACTTCTAATCGGAATTTCAAGATAACATTAACTTTTTTTTTACAAAATATCCTATCCATTTTTTTTACAATAAACTTTAGTTATCTTGGAAATATGACGTGCTGCAGTTTCTCATTTACGACATCACGTACCTTTAACATACAAAAATAAGAAACATCTAGTCCAGTTCAAAATAATTTTTTGTAAATTATAATATTATTTTCAAGTAAATTTGATATTATTCGCGTTTTATTAATATATAATTTTATCTGAAAAATAGATTTATTTACACATATACATATACAAAATACTGTGAGGATTATTTACGTTTGTTATTATACTGTAAATATTGTCAAGGTATATTTTATCAAAGTGACAACCAGTTAATTTAGTTCCATCCTAAATTAATTACTATTCTAGGATATTACATCGAGATATTGCAATGTAGCGATCTGGAGAAGCATTATGCAAATTTGGCTTTCTCAGATCGCGACGGAATATTCCTTGTGACAATAACATTATCACATGAATTATCTTGTTGCCTGTAGAATCGATATTTTAAAGGCGATACGAAAATTTCCTGAAAATTCGTGTTCTGCTATCTGCTATCATATGTTATATGATATACATTGATCGCCCCACCTAATCACTTGCATCGTTCATAACCGACTAACGGCAATTTGCCGATCATTGATTGTATAATACACACCTGTCGCGTGTAAACGATGATCGATGAATCAAATTCCTAGCTTCGGTCACATTGCATGTCATCTCGTTTGCTCCAAATTTACATATCTTTTTATCATGTATTTTATGGAGGATCGAATAACTGTTATCTATTCGATCCGCTAGTCTTATCACTTTGATTGCAGCGAACAAATCACTTGAAAGCAGGATTTTAATGTTTCCTACCTGTTTACATTATCGTCCCTATTATGTCATAAACTCGATGTGATTATAAAACGTGATGAGATTATAAAACGTGACATTTAACTAATTGAAGGGTTTCTTATCAGTTTTTACTATAGTTTTGATTTTAACGTTACGTGCTTTTTCTCCGCGACATGAAAGTAATACGAGTATACTTCTCTCTTCTTTTAATACATTTTGAATATATTCTTTTTATTCAATCTCGAATCTACTCCTTCGACAATTACATGTCGTCCACCTCCATCTCTTCATCATGATAGACAAGCTAGGTGGGGATAAAAGGAATGGTCGCCTTTCGGGCAGGGCCTCCGCTTGTAGTGTTTAAGAACTGAACGAGGGCGGGCAACCGACGAGGACCTCTTCAAAAGAAGGGCAGGGGAATATAAAAGGACAAAACGGAAACAAGGATGGGACATGTCGAACGACGAAGGACTGCTAAATGAGACTTAGAGGATGGAGAGGGAAGAGAACCGGCGTACCGGGAGCTAAACAATGACGAACGCATCATGTCGTAGCAGGAACGATATACAATTGGGAGGAACGACATGGAAAGAGACAGAAGACTTGACGAGAGAGTGCCGAGAGAGGTCCGGAGGTGAGCTGAAACGAAAGAGAAGCCGGTACGTTTCCTCGGCAGGGAGCCCGGCCAATCGGAGCACGGTGGGCGCCGCGGGTAGGAGGAGACAGTTCCGCGCCGACAGGCGATGTAATCACCCGCGGCCGTGTCCGCTGCTGCTCTCTGGCCCCTCCGGGGGCCTCTTCTCTCTCCCTCCGTACTGTACCGCGCTGCGGCGAAGCCGCTCCTCGCCTCTTTCTCCGCGCCCATCGACATAATAACCGTCGGGCCCACTCTACTTCTGCTGCCGGCGGCAACGGGCAAAGAGTCCTGGCGATCGGTCACCGGCCGGATCCGTCGGGTCGCGAACTCCATGACCGAGAGAATGCTTATTGGATGCGTTCGGTCGCATTCGGATCATTCGTCAGCACGTGACAAACAAGCTTGTTGCGGCTGCTTCAGCTTTTACTTCTACGTTCATCGCGCCGGGTTGCTTTGCTGTGACGCGTGCCTCCAAGATCTATAAAGTAAGGGCGGAAACAGAATCTTGCATAATACATAAGACACGCATAATGCATAAGACACTGAACCAAACAAAGTTCTTCATTTCTTTCCTTTTCATGAAATAAGAGACTTTGATTGGTTGATTATTTTATGCTTTTTGCGTTATGCAAAGCTGTCTTAACAACCTGTTCCCATAACGATAGAACATTTGCACTGTTTGTAGTCTGTCCGATTTCTTTGAGAATTAAAGATTTTATTCATATATTTCAATTGATTATAGAGATGACAGTGTTTATACAATCTCCTTGCAATCTAATCTCAGCAATATTATTGAAAATGTAAAAAATTATCAATGATAGCTTAAATAAATTTATCCAGAGATACGATCATGCAGATATTTTAAATTCATGAACGTGGTGGATAATACATATCTCAATATAAAATCACATCTAAGTTGATACCAGTAAAATAGTCGAGGATACGCACGTTTGGCAAGGAAGTGAACTGCAGACAATCTCTGACAACGATACGCCATGCTATTCATGTAAAAAAGCGAATATATCGCTTGAAGGTGATTTCATGAAAACGTAAGATGTGCGTTTTATGTCGCATCGTACGCCGTTCCTAGCACTCGCTGGAGTCTACTATAAATGCAGCCCCAGGCAAGATGGTCTCTTTCTTGAATGTTTGGGTGAAGCATTAAATTGAGAGACCGGTTAAGTATCCACTAAGAGCTTAACAACATCTTTATCCAACGATATTTTATGCAAGTTGGTAGCCCATACTACTCACGATGATGCTTGAGAGGATGCGTTGATAAATATTGTGACGGTAGAGTAAAGTATCGTAAAGTTATGAATACCGTTTAGTTCCTTCGTTTCTCCTGAACATCATGAAAGTGGAGTTAGAAACTTTATCTTTTTAACGCTTGACTTGATATTTACGTGCCATAATTATTAATATTATTAGAAAATAATTAAATAAAAAGTTACACATATATGTATATTGGAAGATAATAAAATAAAAAATTATATGTACACAATATGTGAGGTTTTTGCTTTATTATTTTCTAAGGTATTATCCAACAACAATATATTATTCAGATAGATAATGTGAGGATTTAAAATACTTTACGTGGGTGACTTCAGCTTCATTGATCTCCTACCAGGCGTTTCAAATTGGAAATCGAATAAGGTGCCAGCGAAGCCGATGATCAATATATAATACACGCTTGGACATGGTGTGTAATTTTATGTTATTTTCTCATTACATTCAGCGGCAGCATAAAAATAGGCTGATGACTGCGTAATCCGCTGCTGAAACGTTGATTAAAGTATTTTGAGACGATAAATTCTGACGGTCGTCGATAGAAATTCGTGAAAATTAATAATATTATACGATACTGTTATGTTAGCCAGTGTATTCAAAACCATATCACAGCATAAATAAGAACAGTAAGCTCACTTTATGTCGGCACTTTTGATCTGAATGCTGAATGATCATCATGCAAAGTTAACTAAGTTTGTTTCGCTCTTATTGATTAATTTTATAACTCCAATCACAATCCTTTATTTCAATAGAAAAAATTGATGGTGAACATTATAATCGTCATGTTGTTGATTGTGTAATTCGATGTGCGAGAAGTAATTATTATTAATACGATTTTTGGCAAAATGAGCCTACTGTTACTTATACTGTGCTCCTGTGAACGAACTTAATTTAAAACATCACTTTTTAGGTTCTATAATACTCTCTCGTAATGAATAAAATTCTTGCTATTCACGTCGCAACATTACGTGTGCATAACATATTGGGACTCAACATACCAATAATAATGTCTTTCGTGGTGTATTCGCGCATGGTGTATAATAAATTTCTCGTTGAAGCAAGCGTGACGAATAAAAATAAAAAAATTACTCGTGGGGCAATAGGAAGCGGAACAGACAGAAAAGACATTACCTACCCTTACGTCCGGCAGTCGGAAGAAAGTTGCACCTGCTGTTGGCTGGTGAATTTGCCGACCTACGATTGCATCGCCGTTCGCTCAACCGTCCAGGAATTGTTTTTCCAAGCGATATGAATCTACGCGTATATATGCTTGATCGATGAGAATCCATTTTCGAAACACCTTTGACGGGCGAAAGTGGCACATCGTTATCGGCCATCACGCCACGCTATCGTTCTATCATCCGACAGCTCCTCCTGCGTTTCTAATGTCTGGAGAAGTATCTCGATGTTATTTACACTCAACGTCCCGCCTAATAATAAGATAACACGTAATGTTTAAATGAAAATAAACCCTTTCATCTTTCGTTGTATATTTCCATAGGAGATGTAACTTATATGGAAAGAATAATTTTTATAGATACAAGAAGTATCTATAAAAAAATTTAGCTAGATACAGAGCTGCAAATAATTTAGTTGGCTCTCAATCAAAGTTGGCTCTTATCAAAAATAATTATGATGGAAACTCAAGTATGGAAAGCAATGCTGGAAAAAGTTTTGACATTCAAGTAACCAGCTTGTAACATCCTACATAATTATTTTGGTAGTCCAATAAAATTATTTTTAGATCAGTACGTAGCTAAATTTTTAGACATTTCAATAAAATCATTATTTTCGTATACATGAACAAAAAGCGTAATGTTCTTTGCCTTTTCTCACTAAACTTATTGAACAGCGATATTGTTTATTTATTCACCTGCGCCACTATAGCCTGTGGCGAACAAAAGAGTTAGCTTTCACTCCCGCCGTCGCGTAGAACATCAGCTTCTCTATTTTCTATTTCTCGAGCCGTGCTTCGCGCATCTCTTGTGCCGCCCAATGCCGCGGGCAAGCTGTCGATCGACATTCGAGGGGTACTCTGCCCACGTATGCTCCCTTTTTAATGCCAAAAGGAAAAAAACGGGCTCAGTTGCCGCCCTTATCTGTCCGTACCGCGTAATCGACAGATACGCAGAACGAATGCAATTTCTCATTAAATCGTGGGTGTACGGTCGCGGTCTTAAGGTCTTTATTTACGTTTATCTTCCGTTGCACATACTCTGAGTTGCGTTATCTTGCGAGATCAAAGTATACGTTGATGTAGCGGCTAATTCGCGCCAGCGGCTTCTCACCTCGACGGAAGGTTTCGCGGCCAGGTTCAGGTACCAATTCACGCGAGCTTCTCGCTTCAGGGTTGTACATCGTGCTATGAGATTTCTGAATTTTTTTATCTTTCATCTGAATCAGTTATTGACTGCAAGTAACACACTCTAATGGTCAATTCACTTGAACTGCTGTGCTATCTTTTAAGATTTTTGAGATATTTTTAATATGCACAAGTTAATTAGTTTTTAGATCATCACATACTTATTCATAATTTGTATCATTATTAATGATTGATGACGTTTGACTGCCTTGAAAGACGTTTCCTCCACAAAATAATGGAGATTCAGTGATTTCAATATTTATCTTTCTCTCAGAATAAGACACGTGTCAATTATTTATACATATACAATGTATTCATCCCCGAAGAAATTGATTGTACGTTGATATATTAATTAAATAATTCTGGTTCGCACGTGAGGCTTATGCAAATCAATCGAAAATTTTGGTCAATTACCTTATCAAGAATCTCCAAGTAACGTCCGGTTACGACCTGATGTTTGCGCCATGTCCAAGCAACACCCTTTTACGTCGATATCGTGGAAGACGCGTGCAAGAAGAAGGTCGCGGCTACCGGACTTGCAGTCCAAGCGAGGACTTCGCGATCGTGACGAAAAGGGAAGAAAGGGGCCCGCCCCTACGAAGAAGGGGCTCCGACTCGTTATAAGGCGTCAGGTGCCCGGGACCGTTGACGCGGCCGTTACCATATACCATCCCCAGAAGAACACCGCGCGATAATAATGTATACCATTAATGCGAATACCAGGCGGGGAGGCGCGCCGCGTGCGTGTCTTCGAGAAGCGGCGCGCCACTCTGCCCTTAGACTTTGGGGCCCGGGGGCCATGTGCGCACCTCCGCGAAAGGTGAAGGGCGTTTAACGGTCGGAGTGTACATTTTTCGGGATCCGTCGGGCAGAGCACCAGCTGATCACCGTTCGCTCGTTCGGCCACTCTATTTAGGGCCATGTGCTTCCCGCGCTTTTTCTTTGGCCGCCTATCGAGCTAGACGATTTCTCATTTGCTTCTTTTTGGTACCCTCCGAGTTCGTTGACTCGTATCCTTGAGCTCGTCGCGACGCATAGTCTGAGGCTGGCAATAGAGTATTCGTTTATATCGAAAACTCTACTATCGAGAACAATGTGTGCGAGGAAACAAAGAATTTATCAATTTGTTTTCAGCTATTACAGGATGTTACTCTCTATATTATTTGGAATGGAATCTCATTCTAAAGAGAAAAAATTAAACCAGTCTTAAAAAAGAGTCGCTTAATTTTCAATTTAAGAGCGAGATCTCACTCTGCAGAGTGAAATCTTGTTCTTAAATTGAAAATTCTCTAATGGACTTTCTATAATAAGCTGTTAGCAAAAAATAAGATGTAAGCGAGTCAGTAGTATGCCAAGTTGCAACAATAAGTCAGTAATCAATGACTGTATGTGGAAATAGTCAAATTTCATTTCTTACGATTTAAAATTTAGATTACGTTATGATTGACCAATCATTATTGTTATTTGCCTTAAGAATTACCACCTTTCTCTGAAATATTGTAACGTAACGATCTAATATGATTTATTCTGAATGTAATTTCCTGAGATTTATGATTTATGATTCTGATCTACTATCAGTATGATATGAGTGGTTTATTTATTGTAGAAAGTCCATACAATTTTAAAGAGTATGTGAACAAAAAAATTTTAATCTTTACTTCTCCTCGTCATCGATCTTTTGTTTCTCACCCATAGTCATTCACGTTTTATGCTTCTATTAAAGGGTTACCTCGTAATGAGGTGGTTTTCATCTATAATTTTATTTAGTTTCAATCTTTTAGTATACGATTAAAAAATGGTAACAATTGGTGAAACTACGTAATTTTAGTACACTTTATCAGCAAACGACGAGAAATTTTGTTCGGAAGGGGAACAAGAGCTGAGATATATCCTTTAATTCTGGAATTCACTAATTATAAATTATAGAATTACTTTAACGAAACGGTAAATAAAATTCTTGTTAAATATCCACATTTTCATTATAAATATTCCGATGCATAAGAGCAGGAGATATGTATCCTTCCAACGCATTTCGCTTGCGCGTCGTGGTGATCGTTTGCCGTCGGCCGGCAAATGCTGCGGGAGAAGGAAAGAAGACGAGTGCACGAGGGAAGCGAGTATCAAGATCGAGATATCATTAAGTCAGGTCGAGTGATCTAGTCTGGCGAATATTATGGGGTCGAACGATGAAAGTTGATGAACTGACCGTACGGCAAGGGTGGACGAGGGAACGTTGCACCTTACTAGCGGGCACAGGTGCCACAGCTGTTTCAGCAAGTGCAACGAACGCCCGTAGAACACACAGGTATTAGAACTGTTGCAGACGGTGGGCACAGCGTAAGGGGTAGCGTAAAGGGTGCATAACTATTCGACTAAAGCGAACGCAGTGAGGTGTTGCGCGTTGCTTTTTACGGCACGACCGTTGAAGCAGTTTGCGACAACAGGTTGCGCGCACGTGTGACTTCATCTTCATTAAGAAGACCTTTTCAGAACGTCGCGAATTACATCTAATTGCACAGTGCGAAGGCACTAATTCCTTCGAGCATCGAAATAAACCGGCTATGATACGTTTTCAAGAATAACAATTTTTTTTCAATTATTCATATATTTCTATCTATCTTCTTTCTAGCAATCTGTTAAATGTAGAAGAGTCACACGAATACATTAGCGCAATGCATTAGATAAGCAAATAATATTACCTATCAACTTTTACTGAGATTATTATATTCATAATTGGAGTTCTACTCGACTTCTAACAGTTCAGATCAGACATGTACCGAATTTAAGTTCGCTTCCGTTTCACACGCCCACGATTCGATGATAGAGAGACGGACGTTGATTCGTATTTGACGGTATAATATGAACGCGGCTGCATGTAGCAACTTTGTCTAAAGTTCAATTTAGCTGACGGTGGCGGCGGCGGTGACGGAGGGAGAGCGGGAGAAAAGTTTTGTTCTGTTCAGGAAGCATGGTTCCGGCTCTCTCGGTTCCGCCCATAACGGTGACGGTGTGAACTTCGTGGATCCCGCCGCGCGTGGATCGCCACGACGGACTTTTTCGGCGGGATTTGATTGGCGGTGGTATGCACCGTAATTAAAAGGGTAATCATTAAGCCGTCTTTCGTTCTGTCGTCATCGATGATATTGACGTACATAGAATATCAATAATGACGTGGATGAAATCAGAAGTTCGTTTATGAATCTTTGCGTAGATAAGAGGCGGAGAGATTCTTGCCACTTTCTGTAATTTAACTTTAAATCGAAGTTAAATAGTATCTGGAATAGGACGTTCTTTGGTGGATCGAAACGCTTTCTCCTCAAATGGCGATTGAACCGCGACTTATTTATCGAGTGTCTAGGTTTTCTTTAACAGAACCTCATCACCACTTTCAACACCTAATCCACGCAGCGTAATTTAGTTACAAAGAACTAAATTCACGAAGATAAATAAACGACTACTGTTCTGTCGTTTTTATTCGATTTATTCGCTCTTGTCCACAATGAGGGATCCTCAAGATTAGGTGTAACAATCATAATTATAAAAAGCAATCAAATAAATTCTAATGTTAGGTAAATCACTTTAATCTTTATCGACAAACTTCCTTCTAGTATAATTGTCAATGTTTATTTCTTTCATCATTTAATATTGTTCGATGACGCGGTAAAATTTTCAAAAGAGAAAAAGAGTCCAATCATTTCTATTTATTTCCAAAAAGATGTTCCATGTGAGTCGATACTTCTAATTTATCGTATTTTCGCAAGATGATCGATGTTTTAATTTCACCCATCATTGACCTCAATGCTCAAACCACTCTAACGTTATAAATGTTCCGACGGCTGTTAGAAGTCGAGGAAACATGGCACATTAAGTACATCGATTCGCATTATGGATACGACTTTAACTAGCTATTTTATCCTTTCTAGCACAGTTTGCGTTGTTCTCACCTTCTAAAATGCAATGGTAAAAAATCAGTATCTTTAATAGCATTGTTGTTAATTTGTCATAGTTGTCTAATGCAATATTGCAACAAACAATCGTTTAATATTTCTTTTATCCAACTTATTCATTTATCTATAACGACAAAGAAAGAATAAAAAAAAAAATGAATTCAACTTGGTCATAAAGTGATATATTTCACAATCAAATGACTTCTATTATAATAACTGTTGATCCTATGTTATTAAAATACACATAAACATAAGATACCTTTTGCGTTATCAGTTTTTTCAGTAAACGAATGATTAGTCTTGATATGATTATAAGTAAATCACTTCAATCTTTATCGACAAATTCCCTTTTTGAAACTCCTTCCTAAAATCATCAGATGAGATCGCAAAAGATGTTCTTGTCATATCACGATGGGGGCGTCGTGATATAAGTATACGAAGAAGAACTGGGAAAGGGAAAAGAGAGGGGCCTCTTTTTTTATCGTACTTCTCTCTTTCTTCTCCTTTCTGTCTCCTTTTCTCTTTCCCCTCTTCCTCTATTCCCCCGCGCTAAACGTCTCTTACTCTCTTTCTCCCTCCCCCTCTCTCTCTTTGTCTCTCTTGCTCACGGCCCACTGATATCGCGAGAGGTCGCGGCATAAGGGAGAGGGAGTTACAGGTAAGCAGCGGCGTTCCGCCACGGCACACGAAGGCCTCAGGTGAGAGGGAGAGGGCCCCGTGCAAGACCGACGGAAAGAAAGAGAGAGGGGCACCTAAAGCAACGTAGTGCACAGTGGAGGGAGGTCGGCGAAGCGGAGGTGAAGCGCGACCGGCCCTCTCTACTTCAGAGGCCCAGGCTAGTCCAGTCCGGGACAGCACGCCTCCTGCTGCACGCTCCACGAGGTAGAACGACGAACGTAGACACGACGACGTTAGGACCGGTACGACGTTACGCGCGCGGGCCCAACTTCGAACGCGAACCGCGTAAGACCCCCGGCTACTCGCCCTCCATCACGCATCGGCGCGTCGCGTCGTCATCCGTCGACCGCGACGAAATTTTGGACTCTTGCACGGGGAAATCTTGTAAGGCGAAGGTGTCCTGTCCTTTCGACGTCCTCAACACTATCTCGAGTCAGATTTGCTCGGAGCTTGACAGTTTCCTTTGTCACTCGTCAACAATTGGATCGCGACTTTGCTCGGATGTTGAATTTAAATGCGTTGCTACTCTTCGGAGTGTATTCTTCAACAATTCGTGTAGCGGATGATATTTCCTGGAATCCTCTAAATTTCAAAGTTCAAAGAAGACACTTTGTTTCGACGATGGAAAATCCAAGATAGATTGAAGGATTCTATCTTCAAGATACATCGACCCGATTAGAAGTTTAGAAGAGTTTATGGAAAGAAGTGACGAAAGCAAAAGTTTTTATTTGGCTGTATCACTCGTTCGATTTCGATGAGAGAAGTCTGCAACCCACGTTTGTGTGTATTTCCATCACTAATCACAACTGAACCGATTGTCGATTATCACTCCGTCGAAAATCATAGCCGATATATCGGAGACCTGTGACTTGGTTCTCTCTCTTTCTCTCTCTCTC
>NW_012130087.1:1232026-1279790 GCF_000143395.1 Atta cephalotes
TATATATATATATATATATATATATATATATATATATAATATAATATAATTTCTTTTCTTCATTTTTTTTCTCTCGTTTTATTCTCATAATTATTAATATTAATAATTTTGTCATTAAATGAAATCACAATTATTACTATTATCAACAAATTAATTAGTCTTTTGCTTAGTTTTTATTTTTAGTTTTTAGTCGATGCAAACTATGATACTTCAAGCTAATTAAATTCGAAATATATAATGGATCAATTTATCACGTATTATGAAAAATCATACGCGCATTCTTCCTTCAAAAATCGTGAATGGGATAATATTTTGTGGTCACCAGCATGTAAACCACGTATACATTCGTGGGGATCCCACCTATCGACACACGCGCAGCGGGTTACAGTCTGTGTTTACATTCGCCAATTACAGATAGACGCTCGTACGCAATAATGATAGATCTGCCGGCGTGGCTAATGACTGGCGAGTTGCCCGGTGCAAAAAGTGACGAGCATGATTTTCGAGCGGAGAGTACGATCTGCGAAGCCGACGGCTTCCATTGTGCGAAGACGTCGGCGAGAGAGCGGAAGTATGGGATGAAATTGAGAGAATTAAAATAGGTAGATATATATAGGAGCGTTATAAATTACCGCGCCAAGAAAATTTCTGGCACCATACATTTCTTATTCTGGCAGCCGATGGATCATATGTCTAATTTTGAATAAAAAAAGAACTTCTTTGGTTGTAAGCTAATATTTATAGGCAATTTGATAATATTTCGGAAATCTTGTTTGATAATTTTTCTGAATATGATCTTCCTGGATGCATGTACATGTCAGGAAGCGAAATAAATGATGGCTCTTCCTGATATTCCTCGTCGGCGGCAAACTTCGCATTCCGGTCTACTTGCTTTTCTTTCTAGGATTCTATTCGCGTACTCACGCAATGAAATACATGTAACGTATATCTATGAGCTACGTAGATTCAATATAATCGCAAGTAAATTAGAGATCATCATCGCAATTATTCGTCAGTGCGGTAAAACATGGATGGTATTACAACCGGCATTAAGAGCGTTACTCAAACGAAATTAGCTCTATTAATTTTAAAATGATTTGACTCCCATTTGCCAATTCCTCTGTGAACGTGTCCCTTTCCATTACGTGTTCATTGATTGTTACGAAGGTATCACTTTCGTCGAACTAGATTATTACATCGATAAGAAAAGGATCGCGCGCGTGTCATTTTTTACAGGAATAATCTGCTAATTAATCGATCATTATATTGATTCACCAAGATTCGTGATAAAGTGACACGCAAACCAATGCTTCGATATTTTGACAATATTCCCCAGTTCTATACATGACAAGGTGTCCTGCAATCACCATGTATATACGATATGCTGATCAAACTTTCTTTATTATATACATACATTCATATTCTCGTTAATTGGCTCGATTACATAAATAATCGCGCACAAAGTTCCAAAGTTTAATTCCTGCCAACAACGACATTCGTTCCCCAGAGATGTCGATAACGAGATATCTTTACATCGAAAGGATAAGATCGGCAGCAATGCGTTCGGACTTAATGCAAACTGGCCCATCCGTCTTCCCTCGGCCTATTATTCGAAAAAATTCGTTTCTAATCGCGTACATAAGCGGCATCTGCCCCACGTTTCCACCCTTGAGTCTTTCACCTACCGTCGCTACCCTGTACATTCACCCGAAGACAACTGCCTTCTTAGGGGCAGTTGTGGCGTCAGGTGGTACTCGTTAAAGTCGACCAAAAGTCGTTGGCAGTTAAGGGAACATGGGTTGACAGTTGATAGTGACGACGATCTTGTGCTACCTTAATGGGAGACGAAATTATCATTAGAACCAATAATAGCATCATTTGTCAACAGTAGCGATATATGTGTATCACGATAGATAGTCTGATTGCCTCGAAATTAATTTCAAGGACTTGGCAATTTTTCCGCTTCCGATTTTTCCTACTTATATTTTATAAATGATAATTTGTCGGATTCTGTTCTCTAAATTTTTTGAAATGGAATCTCACTCTAAAGAGTGAAAATCGAATCAATCTTGAAAAAGAGTGGTTCAATTTTTAATCTTTAAAAGTGAGATTTCAAGCTAAAAATTTTAAAAGATAATTGAGAGTTGTATTGTTAGGATTCGATCTCTATTTCGACATCATTCTCAACACATCTTTCGACAATCTTTTATCTTAGAATGTCAATATTGTAAATATGTTCGCACATTGATCATAGATAACATCCGTCAGCATGGACTTGACGGAATCCCAAGTCAATCGTACTTGAGAGAGACGATGGTTTGTCGCGGACTCCATTATCCCAGCTGGACATCCGCATAATTTCCTACCGTCATTCCACGTCTAAGCCTACAACTCATTCCACTACGAGGAAGAGAGGGCACAGATCCACAAGTGCAAGTGGCTCGATCGAGAATTTCAATAGTTCCTCCGCGTCAGGAATGACGACGCGTTCGAGGTAGCGACAGAGTTGCAACGTAAGCGATTGTCACCATTAGTGCAAATAAAATATTGAGTAGCAACGTTAATGCAACGCAAATGGAACTATCTAATCATTTTATAATCTTCATGTCATCCTGATATCTGAGAAAAGTTATACACGTATAATTGGATAAGTAAACTGACTAAACTGTATGAATATATCGAGGCAATTCTCAAAGAGTACCAAAGTATTTTTCAAAATCGCTTATATCAGTGAAATTATTTTTGCAATAAGCAATTATATTCTTCATTATCTAATTATTAGCACATATATATTTATTGACCTATCTCGAATACATATCACATTCAGGGCACGCAACAGAATCGGACTTTCTCAGATGGCTTTCTCGCGATACTTGTACAAATGCAACGAGATTTCTATTTTCGATGCGCGTTCTCATGCTTTTTGCCACGGAAATCTCGATCGAAACGCGCACGTCGCGCGTTATTCCTCCGATGACGCTGCGAATCCATAACACGTCACGTTCCGCTCGTCTCGTAATCCGATTGAGATAACGTTCACCTTCTCGAAGAAGTCGTGCGATTGGTAGCTAGAAACACACCTATCATCTCCACCTCGCTGTGTAATTAGGTTTTCATTTTTAAGACTATTACTTGCGCAAAACGCAATGATGAATACTTATTCAATCATGGGATAAGACAGCTTCGACTGGCCATTCTGTCTTCTAATGTGGCACGTATAAGATATTTTGAGAATTTACGGTATTGCAAAATAAGCGGCCATCGAGGCAATCATTCGCCACGTAACATTCGTCATCTATATAACGATCGTGCCAACATTAACACTTTTTTTCTTTATATACTTTTTTACACGCGCGTAAATATTTTGCGCGCGGTTCGGCGACTGCCGAAGAGTCTAGCTTGTTATTATCTATCGTGCCGTTACGTCTTCTATGTAGTCCGGAATGTGGTTTGGGTACAACGATCCATCTTAAATACGCAATCGTTTTAATATATTGCTTGTCAATCTTTAGCATCCAGATCGCGGTTTAATGTCGAGCAAGCGTCATTACGTTTCTGTTTTACCTCATGCTTAATAGGAAATCTTGTAGAATGTACCAGCCTATGTATAAAAGATGCAGTGAGTACTTGTTACATCGAGTCGTGTTAACGCTCCTATTATAATATTATCAAATTGGCAAGTGAATGCGTGAAGATTAATTAACACTCAGTACCAAAGTGTACGAGTGACTTCCAAATGTATAACGTTATAGATCATGTGGGATAACATCGCCCTTATATTATTATTTTCATATCGTTTTACATTCAATATTATAGACTTCGATGTAGGTAGTTTCCTCTCCTAATCAATCAGCTATAATTGTTAGAATTACGGATAATTTATGGACAGCGGATATGACACGATACACCGATCGATTGAATCGATCGCGTTTGCTTCCTGATACCCATCTAATCTGCTGAAACCCGTTATAGATCCCGGACTGTCATCGAAGATGCGACGAACCCGGGGCGAGATATCGCGCGGAATGCAATCTGAATGATGATCACGAGACGGCGCGCGGTTGCCTGTCGCGGTTACTCGGCTCTTCTCCCGTATTGTTTATCAGCCAGTGAGAACGAACTGTCGGATGGTTAATTGCGGAGCGGCCCTCGTCATCGTCGTCGTCGTCGTCATCGTCGTCGCCGCAACGGTTATACAGTTAATCGGCGACGGCGGTTGCGCCGCGTGCGCTCTCACCGCATGTGGTGCGCAGCACGGAGCCACCGCACCACGTCTCGCAACTGCGTTGCGCTGCGTGCAGGACTGCCGTGTGCGCGCGTGGTACAGGTAGCTCTCTCGGATATCTATTTATAGGGTAGAGCCGGCCGGCGGTGCGTACGCTCGAGGCTCGAGGTTCGAGAGTACGTACGAGAGCGCGTTTGCAAATGCAATCGTGTGTCCGTATGCGCTACATCTGGCCCCGATTACGCGTCTATTTTGCTTGCGGGCGAGCCATCGTCGCGAGAGCGAGAGCTCGCGAGAACCGATAACGGCCTCCACCCGCTAGTTGAGAGTAGAGATCCTTAAGTAAGAATTGGACACTGCACTTTTGGTCCGCCATATTTTTCAGGATTAAGATAGATTTTTCAGAATGCTTGAGATAGAATGAGATGGATCATGCATTTATTTTATTCCACCTTAAGTAGATTCTGAAAAACATAGGGAACTAAACGTATGGTATCCAATCTCTTTTGAGAATTTTTAGCATCGATCAAAAGTTAAAGTAACTTTCATCTCGGTTCAATTTATCTCTTCATCTTTTTTTTAATTTTTAGAACTAGAAAAAAAAGATGAAGAGTTAATTGGACCAAGAATAAAATTAAACTACGATAGAAATGGACATAAACGTTGTTCAAACTCTTACTTGAGGATTTCTAGTCGAGATTTAACTCGCAACGCAAGGTCCTGCGTGCAGTGGAGCTATGGATTCAAGATTGCTACGCAGACGGAAAATGAATTCATTAAATGACCCAGCTTTCCCCGTTTTCACGGGCCTTTGCAATAATGACACTTAATCTTTAATCGCGCGGTATCCGTCAGGCACAGATTCGCTGTATACCACAATATACTATTATATTTGAATTACCGTGAAGCACGTACGGATTTCTTAGTCGAGTGAGTCTCGCGAATATTGCGTTGCGGACTTTTTATTGCTCTATTTTATCTGTTTTTCGTCCATTGCACGAAAATGGCTGTGCAATAATCTGGAGGTCGCGTAGGCGATTATACCCGACGACTAATCGACAGGTGTCCTTTATGTATATTTTCGAACAACTTACACAGCTTTTTCGTTTAGACATATTTGTTAATGTCACGACGCACACATGAATTTTTATTGCGCTCTGGTTCGAGCCGTATACAATCTCTTTTTTTTTCGTGTGAAAACTCGTTTTGTTATGAAAACAGTCGGCAACCGACCGGCCACCTGTGCGATATGCAAATGTGTAACGACTAATTTCTAATTCATTACCGAATATAAACGGTTCGACCAAATGACGACATTGCCGTTAGTACCGGACGAATCAAATCGAATCTGCTGACACTTTCTGGATTTTCATATTAATAAAAGATAAATTTTCGTTCTATAAACCACGTATAAGCGTTACTGACTTATAAATATATTTAAAAAATTAAGGAAATACTCTATCTAATATGATGTTTTACATCTTAAAATTAATTATAGAAAATTTATTAATTGTGAAAAACAAATCAAACAAAACTTTATCATGAAGGAAATTACTTAATGGTAAACAAGTTATCTATTATTAAATATAATTAGTTAAATACGTGATATATATATATATATTGAGAAAAAGATATTTAAAAATTTATCTGTGATATATAATGTTTATTTATGAAATATAATTTTATTCCTTGCAAATAAACCATTAATTATATATTTTTTTTTTACAATTAATGAGATATATTTCATAGAAATGTATATTTTGTCATGACAGTCAACTTATTTATAACCAATAAATATCGAAGAAAATGTCATATGTATTTTATTAATTTGTTTGTGAATATTTTGACTTTTTTTCAATGTATTCAATATCATAATAATAAATTGGTTTGAAGCAAGATATGTAGTGTTTAAAAGATAATTATATATTTTGTATTGAATATTGCAACTTTCATTACTATTTTCGCAATTATGCATGACCTTTTTTTCAATGTTTATTGATGACGTGGAGGAATAGTGTACACAACAGACATGTACATGTATAATCATTTATCACGCGATAGGTAAGTGCAGTCATTTAACTTTTAGCGAGACACTTCTATTCTTTTGTTATTTTTTTGTATGGCTCTTGTTAGAAACCGTTAACGGGAGACGATTATGTCGATATCTTTGTAGCGCATGTTTGATGATTTCGTTCTTGCTTCAGATCGTGATAGGGATGCGTAGTCGGAGAATCCATTTATTCACGTCATATATTTTAGACGCCATTTAACCACTTACACTTCTGTAGTTAATAACCCTAAATCAACAGGCGATTCGCTGCAACAGGTTGTTAAATATTTATAAACATAACTGCATTGGATCAAATACCAGTTACATTTGTTTCGAAACATAGTATTAATACGGTACATTGAGAAATTGATTTACAACAATCAGAAACGTTATTTCTCGACGAAAGATTATGAATGCTTGAGATCGTACTAAACTTCTTCTACTACAGACATTCCGCTAAAATTTATTTGTCCACAATTTAATTCGGGATACACCTGTTGATGAATAATGTCGATCGTTCGTTCGTTGAGTGTTCCTTCTTTTCTTCTTCGACTTGTATAGGTAAACCTGTTTTCGCGTATCTCCTTCTACGACTTCACATATCAGTCGAATGTAGTCATCTTTATTAATCAAAGAGTTGGATACGAGAGAGTGTACACTTTCTTGCCGTTACGCTTGATCTGTACACGCACTTACGCTGCGCGATTAATTCCAATCCAGGGACGAAATAATTACTATCATACTGTTTATTGAATTATCGAGAACGACGCTTTTGCACTGAACTGTAAATAACCTCTTAACGCGCCGACTATCGTTTTCTTCGCCTTTTGTGCCGCCAAATCATGATTTACGGCCTGTAAATCTATCAAAAGCATTCCAGAGCGGTCGTTTGGTTTGTCAATGATCTTTCGCTCCCGTTTACTAGGAGAGCAAAAGTTTACGATCTTTCGCGCAGTAACTTTGCAGTAAGAAATATTTCTCTTAAATAAAATAGATTCTCTTCTTTCAGATTTATAAGTCGCTTTCGTAATGTTTAAATTCCGACGTATATAACATTATCACACGATAAATTCTGGTCATCACTATATAAAAGTGATTTATGTCCGTTTCCATTAATACATTTTAATTTCGTTATAAAAATTAAAAAAAGATCAAGAATAAGTTGAACTGAGATTAAAGTTAATTTACATTGGTAGAAGCAGACATTAATGTATTATCGCATTAATAATCGCATTGGAGAAATTTGCAAAATTTATGCACAACCGTTGTCGAAGAAACATAAAGAAATGCTCGTCTTATATTTTTATAAGAATTTAATCAGATATGTTTCATTGAATGAAAATAAATTAAAGCAGGTGTTTTCATTATAACTATATAGCGACTCAATCGAGCGATTCGTATTCTACGCGTCGTATTTTTCCAATTAATTCTTCCAAAGATGATTATTTTTTTGCGAATCGTTCGTGAAGATTATCAAGAAAAGAAGTGATACAACGCTAATCATTTTATCATTCGTTACTTTCAAGAGCCGTCGCAAAAAATCATTCAGTTATTGTATATTTATCGCCATGTTCGAGAATATTTGTGCCATTCGCAAATATCTATCAACTAGTTTTTAATCGTTAAACACGTTTCGTTACGTTAAAGCACAGTGGCTGAAATCGCTATGTATTAGAGAAAAATAATGACAGATCGATCCTCATAAATCATTTGATAGAGTCGTTTTAATAGTTATGTGTTAACATACATTTACATGATTTCGTAATAGAAAAAGAGAGATACTTAACATATTATGAAAAATTGTTACGATCTTAAAGAATAATCATTTTACATTTCATTCAAATATTTTTTAACGTTTCCGCATGTGGAAAAATTTATAATTTTAACTTGTCGCTTGTCGGTTGTCGGAAAAATAAATAATTTTAACTTGTCGCTTAATAAAGATAGTTAATCGATGTGTAAATGCAATCGACAGTTAATCAATGTGTAAATGCAGCAAAAATATAAAAAAAAAATCTTTAAATTAGTTGCAGAAATTATAAATGCGATTGCATGAAATATCAAAATATACAATTCTCCGAATGAGTTTTTTCGATAAAACTAAAATATAGATCTGAAATACTTTTTCTCATTTTGCATATTACTCGATGGAGCTGCGTATAATTAATACCCTCCTTTATTCCACTCTGTGTGTGTCGACTCGCGGTACGGCAGCATGCGATGCATCATGCGGTGCAACGAGGAATGCTCGCACGTCAAATGTGATATATTCGCAGTGTTCCGATTTAAAACTATTTACGACGTCGAAGTAACATACTCTTGGGCGCCCCTTGTTGCGCACGAAACACTTGACGATTTTTCGTGACGAGGTAGTTGGTCGCTATCTCGTAGTTTAAATAAATGTAACGTCAATCATCCCGTGTGATTTAAAAAGTCGCCGATATATATTACACATAGCGAAGGAATGGCGGGTCACGAAGAATATAAAAGAGTAAAAATTTCCATCGAAATTTTCTCATAAGAGATACAGCGCATTCTAGCCCTTATCAGGCACAAAACGGCCTCATCAAGGCAGCAAGTTTTGAATCCATCCATTTTTTTACCTATTTAAAATAATTAAAAAAAAATCTCTAAAAATTTACATACATACTTGATATACATACTTTCAACTTTCTAGAACAAAACTTCATTTTGAAAATAATAAAACGAAATAATAATAAAACTATATAATTCGATTCGTCGAATTTGCGAGAAATTGTGAATTGTGAGAAATAGCTCCACATTACGTTGATTAATGACTTATTGTATAATAAAATAATTAATGACGCGTAAAAACTAATTAATGCGCGATACACAAAGAGATATATAAAAGGATAACTTTATATACAGCTGTAAGTAGAGTTGACAGTGCGCGTTTGTTTCCTCGAGCTCGTGTGAGTTTTGAGTTTGCGAATCCTCTTTGGACAGGCTCAAAAAGACGGCGTATAACGCCTCGACGTCGCTTGATGCATACCGAGAAAGTGTTACGGCGCCTTGTATAAGCGACCTTGGTACGATGTAGACGCACGTCGGGACGTCTCGCAAATTGCCGGAAATTTCCGTGGGAAACTATTCCGCCGTCCGTTCGGCGGCGCGTACATTGTATCTGCGATAGTGTTGGCGGGTGTAATAGTACGCGTAATAAGCGAGAGTCGGCGATCAACCGGTGAGTTGACGACGGCTGTATATCCTATACACAATCCTGCACTTAAGCCAGGGCTTTGCCAATCGCGTTTGCGTTTTCGATCGCGGACAACCGGATTGCGTATACGATGGAAAATGACTTTGCCTCATAGATCTAGGATTATTATGTATACACGTATGTTGTAAATCTTTTCATAAAATGATTCACAAATTGGAAGGTAATAATACTTTAGAGCAAACGTTTGAAAACGTGTAATATATAATTGTTACTGAAAAACGAAAGGTCTTTGAGATGAACTCCCTACGACTATCTACTCTATATAAATACTCTTGCATTCAAGTACGTAGCGACAAAAAGGATATAATTATAGTTGCGGTTGCGAGAAGAAATAATTCAAATTCCACGTTGCCTGTCCTCGTCTAAAACTCGACCATTCGTAGCAGGTGTATAGGGGACGTCCCCGTGCATTTTTGCCACCCCCATGAAATAACCGGATATTTCCCGTGTCGGGACGTGCGTCACCATAGAAAACGAACGGCCACGTACAAATTAGCGTCGAGTAATGGTAGGGCGTGCAACAAGTGCGACATTGTGGGGTATCAGGTGCATGCATTGGAAATACGGGCGTGTACGTTAAACGTGGCCGTTGGAGAAAGATCGGCCTAGCACGTGACCGAGGCTCTGCCAGATGGGCTCTAGGAATGACACCTCGTTTCTTTTTTTCGTCCAACGCACGGGAAGGCATCCCGTCACGGTGCATTGCGTGCGCGAAATTGCAGGACTTTTGCGGTACCCGGAATATTTCAGGCGACGTCTCGGCGAGCTCCTTCTAACGATAGCTATTCATTTAATGGAGAACATTACCTGCTCGCAGCTATAAGAAAGGGTTAAACAATTTCGCACCGTTTTTTTTTTTAAATCTCACCGCTAATCACAGCCGATTGCAGTTTAACCAGCGAGATATCCTCGGAAACGAAGCACGCGTTTCTCAGCATACGCGTTAACAAGCCACGCAATTAAGCCGGTCCGCAAATTACTCAGTGCACGCTCCAATTCGGCCGGCCGAATATGGCAAGACGAAGAGAGAACCGGAAGTATCAAGATGCAAAAATGCAAAAACGGCGAACCGACTCGGAACGGAGAGCGGACCGTTGTGTCGGCCACGTAGACTGTTTTCTTTCTTTTTTTTTTTCTCTCTAAATGTCGACAATCTTTCACGGAAAAAAATAGATTGCTTTATCAAAGCTGTAGCTCGAGTTCAACATTTATAATTAAGAAAATTTAATGATTCAACAAAAAAATTGTATCTATATGTAATTATCAGTATGATAGTTTAGTTAATTCTTTGCTATAATGAAAATTATAATTAATGTAACAAGTTTTCTTCATTACAAAATTGTGCGCCATCTTAATTAATATGTGTTTTTTTTTAATTTTGATTCATATAGAATGATTTTTATAAAAACTTATCTTTGCTATATTAACAGATTTACTGTGCTATTATATGAATATTATTACATGAATATTATAATTGCTAATTTTGTTCAGCTGTATAATTTTGCTACTTTATATTATAAAATATAGAAAACTGGTTGTCCGTATATTACAGCTATAGATTTGCTGAATCAGTAAAGTTTTTAGTTAGTTTGACAAACTTTTTTCATGTTTTTTTTTTTTTCAACGAGTCAGATCATTGTAGATGAAAGTCATTCGAAAGGTATCGGTGCTAAGCGTAGTATCGGTGGTCATTCCTGACTACATGTTGCTGGTATCAGGTGGAGGGCATACATGAAGTGGTCTTCGTGAAGGCACGTGAATGAGGTCTACTCAGTCGATCGGTCGAGCCGTCGATCGGGTATCGCGAGAGCGCGGCATGCAAGGAGGCGGGTCGAGATTTATCTAGCAAATAACCTCCTGTTGCTCGCGCGCGTACCATGTGTGGCAAAAGTTTCCAGCCGTCTTAACGGCGATCCTACGCGCCGAGAATAACCGATCGATTACTCTCGTCATCGTATCGGGGGCAGCAACGATTCGTGAATAGGTACGTACGATGGCATCGATCGCACACGAAGAGTGCAACGTTAGCATCCTCGTGATTTGCGATTCCTAGGTACGCTGATCCGCGTCCGTTCCGCAATTCAATCATCATGCAGGTTAATCCTACAGACAATATGTCATTCGTAAAATATATAAGTCAATAATAATGACGGTCCAATTATTAGATATGATATATTAGATGCCATTTGTCGAGGAAGTGACTTCTCGTTTGCCGAGAGTTACGAGCATGAACACTTCCCTACTATCAATCACACCGCGGTTTATTTCACGTTCGTTACACATTACCGTTAGCGGTAGAAATAATCAGGAGATATGGCAAGGATTGGCATAACGACAGTGAGGTGTGACGTTTGTGGGAAGAGTGGCGACGGTGAAGTAGGTGAAAACGGGTCGAGAACGTGGTAATTACCATTGTCGATTGATCTCGCTTTTCTATCTAACTCTGGCGTTCCAAGGATATGCGAATATATTCGTTAATCGAGGAATGTATGTCCGAGGGGAGAACAACGATGATATGCATCACAAAAAATTCTCACGATGTGTTAAAGTGAATTAATTAAAAAGTGTACGTCGCGATAGTATACTCAATTAATAGAGCGTACTCTTTTTAATACATGGTATACCAACCACGAGGTTCTATGGAATGACTCGTGAAAATCGCACTTAGATGAAAAGCGTGCGTGATTCGATCTGCTTACGGGCGGGGATGTGTCAGTAAAAAAAAGAAGAAACTCGACGACGTGTGAGTTTGATGAAGAAAGAGAGTTAGTCTTTTATTATATTACGTTACATTAATTAAGTTCCTTTGTCTATATGACGCAAAACCTCTTTCGCAGTGCATATAGAAGATACTGCGATTATCTCTAACGCGACGAGAAGTGGAATATTAATTTTTCCCGTAATGTTCGATGGCATCGTGTGATTTTTCTTAGCGGAAATTGCGCTATTTACAATATTTTCATCACACGAATGATAAAGGATGTCTTCGATCGTTATCGGGTTTTATTGTGTTATGTTATCGCACGCACATTATATATCAGTCGCGGATTTTCTTGCGCTTTTAACAAGAGTTGCAGTTGAATGCAAGTTTAACACTTGTGGCACGCACCATTGCACCAAATGGTCGGTTGTAGCCGCGCGCCGCTTGTTTAACAATCATTATTTGCGAGCCCGTAAGTATCCATCGATATCACGCGCAGATCAGATCGAATCTGTTTTACAGGCGGCTTTACGACTCACCCGCAATGTATTTGCAAACGACAACCGCGATTTCGAGAGATCGATTCGCATAATCCACCTCGCCCTGGCCGTCGGCTACCACCGTTAATCGTGTATTTTCCTCTTTCTGCGATCCGTAACGTCATTCTTCTTCTTCTTGCAGCGAATATAATCTGTATTTTGAGATTTTGTATCTTGACACGGAGATAAAAATTGAGGGAAGACGAGATGAAACTCGAGTAAAGTATATCTTGTATTCGTGTTGGAAGTGGTCCATTCACGTTTTTGTTAAAATTTTATGTCGAATCTTTTACATATTTAAATGTGAATTTAACATAATGCGATTATACTAATTAAAGAATTTTAAATTGATATTCAAAACATTGCTTATTGCTAAAATGACATAATTTATGAATAAATAAATAACATACAAATAATGTGTTTTGAAATGTAAATTCTAGTGAATAAAGTATGTATATATTAATTTAACATACTATAAAAACGTTAATTATACTGAAAAAATATATGCTTCCACAGTTTGCTTACAAATTGTGTCTCAGTAATATCTTTTGTATACAACTTTTTTACATAATATCTATTTCCAATATATTATTTATCTTGTGTTAAATTGACAAAAATTTGAATTGTCGGACTGTTTGGGATACGTGAAAACGTTAAATTTAATACAAATTTTCCAATAGTACAATACGAAAAAGTGAAGTTAGAAATATACACTACGCTGTCTCACGATACTAACAGCAAAAAATATACAACGTATATAATGACGTAAGTCTGACTTTTTATGCAAAGTTCGCGATGCGAGATACTTCTTTCTAGTTGGTTCGCCAGCCAGTCGCATTATAACTTGAATCTCTTTGCGACGCCAATTAAGAAAGGAAGTACAGAGCGTCCGGCAGTAATTCACGGATATTACCACGGCGCGAAGCTCAACCGCGCTCACTATGGACGTTGGTGCATACGAGCTCTTTGTGTCCCTAACACGGTGTATATATCGTTCGCGAGACCTTATAAACGTCGCACTCACTTCGCGAGTGACTTTATGTTCACTGCTATCCTGCCCGCCGTTGTCTCGCCGATTGTCCTTATCCTTACCGTGCGTGATAAAACAACTCACTGCCGAGCGACGATTCATTGTATACGGTGCGAATGGCATACATGGGGCATTATTCAGGAATTTCTTGCAGATAGGCGTGTAAATACGCGCGGTATCTTTCTTATGAAATCTATAAAATCTGCGAAATCTAATCGAGAGAGAAAGAAGCCAAGATATTCAATTTTAGCGATTATTAGATTTTTACCGGGTCACTTTCGAATATAATTATTACATTAAATGTGTGCTTCGATTTGTAAATCGGGAAAATCAGTTTTACTATTTTTGAAATTCAAGCAGTTGATTTATGAACAACGAAACAAATAGTCTCGTTTCAACCGTGAAATAAAACACAATTATAACGCACTGTTATACGTGAGACGTGTTTGTCTTATAGAGATCACATTTTTTTGTCGCATACTCTTGACACTAAATATATCCGTCTGTGATATTGAGCTTTAGTTATCTATCCGCAAGATTGTACACTCGGTATGAAATATGTGATAAAACTATTGACTAAGTTGTACCGTACTTTGCATTAAATGCGCGGCGAAAGAATGCAGGTCAATGTCGCTGCAATACCGCAGATTTCGCTGTACAGCAATAATCAATTGTAAAGAGACCGATATATACCCTACAATTTGTAAAACATGCAAGGTTACCTGCTTAGCATCGCAAATCAATTTGTCATTGGTGAAGGAGGGTGACGTTTATCTGCGCCCTTCACGCGTTATCGTAATTTTATTCCGTTTATCATATCCACCGCTACGACAAATCACGCGCTTCGTGAGGAAGCTTTACGAATACGGCTCTTAATTTTCCCTCAATTACGCCGCCATGGGCGGATGCCGAGTGAATCCGTCCGACAGGAAAAAGAGGAATTCGACATTCGTTGGGAGCATCCGGCCTGACCGAGGGAACTCGCGGCGTAATTCGTGAGAGTGAAATGGTAAAAGGTATATGCCGGGAACGAGGCAGAGGCGAATTTAATAGCGGTGAATTTTGGGACCCCGAGAGAATCAAAGACTCGTTTCGTCGTTAAGCCCCGGCTAACAATGAGCGCTCGTGTCGGCCCGATAAAAACCTTGTCGACTTCCTGCGTGTGTGCGCCACCCGCCTCTCTCCAAGGTTGTTGCCTCATTACGTGTCGGATAGATACTGGCCGACTCCGCGCGCGGTGGAACTTATACCGCGATATCTCTCTCAACTAATCAACCCGTCAAGGTTCTTCACGAAAGTGTGTGGAATACATCTAGAAGCGCTCGCACCGATCGCGTGACCTTTGAGATGGAGACAAATGGCATGGTTGCGTAAAATCTGGTGCGATAAATGAAGTGAACAATATGAATGTTGATATTAGTTTTACAGCACGCTCTTAAAGCAGGACTTAAAAAAACGAATGATTTTTTTATACAATAATTGATTTAATCTTTCCAGAACTTGTAATGTACATCAATTTGAAGACATTATCTATTGAAATTATTTCATTCTATCATTTGAGTATATAATAATGTATATGTTAGAAAAATAGTCAAAATTTTGAAAAAATTTTTTAATATGAATTATTTATTGAAGTGTCCTTGAATTGAATTTAAACATTTTTTTACTTTTCATTAGGGTCTCAATTTGACTCCAAAAACATTTTGAGTCTATATTTTTAATTCTCTAATTAGTGTCTCTAGTATAACATCAATCTTTTCTATCATAATTTCACACTTCTTTTCTTCTCTTTTATTTCTCAAAACAAATATGTATTTTTTTTAGAACGCCAACTAATGCACTATTTTTTTTGGAAATGTAGCCATAAATACAGCCATAAATTTTTACCTTCAAAAAATTAAATTTGAAAAAATTATGATTTTTTTATTATATTAAAAAAAAATCATAATTTTTTAATTTTCAATTTTTCAAAAAAAACTTATATTTTATTTTATGTTTTATATGTTTTTTTTTATATACGTTAAAATTAAAATCTTTATAAAACCGCGGTATTTCTATGTACGATTAAAGTATGTTCATTAATTTTTTTTCAAAGAATGAAAACTGTAAATACGGCAATCAGTTAAATGTATTTTGGGATCATTTTGACCCCGGTGTAACCATTACGGAACTTTCAAGAAGTGTAACCACGAAGGGTTAACATGGTTCCAATTAAAATTAAGACTGAAGGGGTTAATAAAACATCATTCAAAAATAATGATACGATGCGTAAATTATGATCGATTATAACTTGTAGTCAGCAAATTTATAATATTTATTAATGATACCATCACTTCCTCTATTTACCGTTTAGCGTTACACATTTTATAGTTTTACAAAAGCAGACGCAGAATGCGTAAACTGCGATGATCATCATTCTTTCGCTTGCACAACGTAGGAAGACGCGTTAACTGCCAGCACCGTTAACACGTAACGTCATAATATAGAAGTGATACACCGCGATTACACGGAAAAACGCCTCGATCGATGCGTTCAGGGTATTGTTTTGATTCAGCACTTGGGGCGTCCCGCGAGATCTCGACTATCGATCCGGCGAGACTGGGACTTCTTCCTGGTACCCGCTGAGTGGATGTCGACCGCCTTCGGCGACGGATCTCGAGGATTCACGTACGTTCACGTGTACTGCGCACGTACGTGAACCGGTGGCGTGGTCGATCTGCGCGACTCGGAGCGTAACGCACGTGTGTGCACCAATCTGCGTGCATCTGCATCGCTGCACGTGCGCGTCTACGCGACGGCGCGTAAGTCCATACACGTACGTATTGCACGAGTCGTGGATGTGTATCGTATTTGTATGTACGGTAAAGCGGGATTGTCGGGTGGAGGCCGCCCTCGCAATATAGAAGCGCTTATTTCGCTTACGATGTAAGCTCCGGGCTGTTGGGTGTAACGTAGAATTGCACTCAAAGGTATGGTGCGTGCGCGGCTTGGCACCAAGAGCTGGTTAAAACTTCGGGAAATAATCGATCTGATCGATAAAATCCAATAGATCTTAAATTTTAAATCGTCACCTGTCAGAGGTTTTTATGTTCTTCTTTTCTACCTAACTGTATCTTTTGCTCGTGTTATGAAAAACGTAGCAGCCTTTCAAAAAAGATTGTTATAACTACAAGTTATAAAATAGTGAAAGGACCGGCGAAAGCAATAAGATCGACCTTTTTTTTCTGGCCGCGTGACGAATTCGCGCCACGCGTATAACGTGCTGGAACTGCTACCTCGGCTGCGACACTTCACGGATACCGAAAGCCTCCGTTCAAAGGCGGACATCCCGCCTTCTTTCTTGCAACTCGCTGTCGACCTCGTCGCGACTAACTGATGGTTTTGCTACCGTGTTTATGACGAGAAAAGAAGAATCTCCGATGTACCAATCGACGCAATTGATCTCGGTGTCCTCACTTTTCCGCAGAATGATCACTTCTTCGAAAGTAATCGCTAACGAAAGAATGCACTGCCGTCAATCTTTTCGTTAAAATGAGCCCAAGTACAATGAATCGTTGTCGATCTTTTCTAAACTTATTGAAGAATTTAGGTCGGACATATCGAACAAAAAAAGGTAGAAATAGCAAAGTGACGAATCTGTTTCTAATCATGTACGATAGAAATTCTTTGCAATACAATGGCAATGATGTCAGTGATTATTATTTAAAAACCCATTATTATAAAATATAGAACATTTTATTGCTTTTATTATTATATTTACAACATATTATTTATAATATATTATTTATTTTTACGTACATTCTCTCTTTAGATGAAAAATATGAAAGAAAAGAAATTAAATTTGAACAGTAGTTAATGTTGGGTATCGTAAAATAAGATGCATATTGCATCGATAGGGATAACTTCGTCACGGATTCAAATGCCTTCTATTCGCGAAAATAGCCGACCACGACCGATAAATCACGAAATAACAGAAATGATCGACAACACCCGAGGCCGGGCGTTCTTCCTGGAGACCCGGGCAACGCGATCATAGACCACATATCGGCGCACGGCGAGCAAAGTCGGTCATCATCCATGAATCCAGTTACTCCGCGGCGCTCCGACCGGCAATCGATTCGTCTCCGTCGGGCATAACCGATCCGCCAAGTATCGGGCTTTCCTGCATTTAGGCGCGTCAGCGTTTCACCTGTACACACCTGTACGTTCTGCATCGTGTACGAACGAATGAACGAATGAACAAACAGGTATAACACCGCTTCCACTCGATATACCTGGATATACCCATCCCCATTTATGAATGAGACGTTTCACGGCTTCCAGATTAGTTACGATCTTTCTTTCTTTCTCTTTCTTTTTCTGTCATCCTCGCTTCTGATCATTTCTCTCTTCTCAATCGGTTGTTGATCATGATCCATAAAGCCTTACGACAGGTTGTTCCAGCTTTCGACCGAGATACGCGAGATGTACTCTCCCTCTCCCACACTGAATTTTATTTTATTTTATCTTCTCGCTTTTCTTCCATGGCGGACCGTTTTCTCTTACTTTCGTCCCGCTATTATACGATATCGTGCCCTCATTGATAGAAGAACCAGGGATACAGATGAATAGATCGATATTAGTTTCGTAGGCGATTGAAGGAGCCAAGGGGGTCCAGCGATAAAAGGGAGAAGAGCGAGAAAGCCGATTATGGCAGAGGTGGATGCGCAACAAAAAGCGAGCGATGCCTGCGGTGGACGAGTTTCCCATGAAAGGGGGGGCGGAGGACGCGGGGACAGGATGTGCCAGGACCAATCAATTGTACACGCCGGTATCCTTCTTTTCTCTCCTGCTCCTCCGCCCCGCTATTTTTCTTTCTCATCTACCTTCGTATTCTTTTCCTTTATCACTGTTTTCCTACTGATCGCTTTTCTGCAATCGATTGTCCCAACATCGAACTTAAACCATGTCTTTCCCAAAGAAATAAGAAATCTCATGCTTGTAACATGTATCGATCTTTATTTTACATCTTTAATTATCTTTGGCTCCTCTTCGTTCGAACTCTGTAATATTATTGTCTTGCTTTTTGTAACAGATATATAATATAACTGTATCTATTACGGTATCTGTTCCTAATTAATGTATCTTTGTATTTAAGTAAGTCATAAAGAAAAAACTAACATAAATAAATAAGAAAAAGTTTTCTTTTATTAAATTAAATTATTACGATATTAAAGATAATATACAATTTTTAAATTATTAAAGTAAACATTTTTTGAATGCATATCACAATTTAGAGAAATTTATGTGAGTCCAGTAATGCCGTAAGATTTATAAGCTTGTCGCTATTAATGTGCTCTGTATTGGAGCTGAGAACATTGTGAGAATAAGTGTGTACATTGAGAGAAATTGTAAATATAATTAAAATAATGAAAATAATTATTTTTGCAATATTAATTTAAATAATTAACTTACATCTGTCTTAGTAATTATATATTAAAATGAATCAAATGCAGACAATGCAGGAACATATTAATACAGACATTAGTACATTAATCATCGCCCCTTGGAAGGGCACTAATAGAGGCAAAAACATTGTTTTTATTTTTATTAAAAACGTTATAAAACATTTTTTTAGATTAAAAATATTATAAGAAAAATGAATAGTTAAAAACTGATATTGGTTTCAATAGACAAAATTTAAATTACACAATATTTAACAATTAATTCAATAATGAGCAAGTTGGCTTAAAGGCACACTAATAGCGATAATAGTTACCCTACTTCTAATTGCAAAAATACGTCAACTACTTTAAACAAACGGAACGAGAGACGATCTCGGTTTCGCGTAGGCATTGTTTTTTTATGATTTTCGAGATGCAGAGACCCTGGTCCCGGTTATCGCGGTCATCATGCTTTATATTCCGCGCGCGCGCCGCTACTCTGCCGTCTAGTTTCCCGGTCGAAGATCGTGAAAGTGTAAGAAACTGCGCGGCGACTATATCAACGGCAATCGGGAAAAATGCAAGGTGGCACGCGGCCTGGACCTTCACTGACTGCAATGCGAGCAACGGAAAGCTTTGGGTGGGCGGACTGACAACCAGAGAAGGCGACTGAACCGGTAACCCGGACTGGACTGACGACCTATAATGAGGCCTGCTTAGAATCGTCGTGATCTCTCAGGCGCCACGCGAAGCCACAAATGTCGGAAGACCTTCTGGTAACCAGCGATTCTCGTCACGCACGTATGTGCTTACAAAGTTAAACGTGATCGACCCCCTAGATAGATTAAAATAGAACCACGGAAGAGAAGCGGAAAGGTCATAGGAAATGGAAATAAGATTTAGAAAGAATAAATAATAAAGAGAGTATTAAAATCAAATGCAATTTTTTCGCGTGACAGTTTTATTCAAAATTCATTGCAATCAGAAAACTGTAGATCATAATTAGAACATATTATTAGTACGCCGTTACAACAACATCCCTATAATGAAATTATAATATTACAAATGTCAAATGTGTCAAAATAAATAAATAATCTATAATCTAATAGAATTTAGCATTTTTAATAACTTTTCATGGTTAACGTTTATGTGTTAATGAAAGAAATGTAAGAAATTCTTTTTTAATCACTAATAGAAAGAAAGAGAAAGAGAGAGAGAAATTAAACGTAAGAATTAAGTGTATTTTATATGCCTTTGCTGTGTATAGCTTAGTATGTTGTCGCCTCAAGTCTCTTCGAATGATAAGTCCAAATGGCAGGAAACGATTGCGCAAATCAAATGGATAGATCTTATCCTCGAGCAGGATTTTGTAACACCCTCGACTTCACGCGATCTATCGATATGAATGCAAATGGAAGCTATAAAATAATATTAGAAACCAAACTCGTATATTAAGGCCATCACATATAAAAAGGTTTTAGTCGTAATTGTAAGATCATAAGCATATCTATACCAATTATATAGTCGGATATTCTAAAACGTAAGATCGCATTATGATTGGTCGATTTGCTTACAACTTAAATTTTTACTTATTTTTTTTATGTGTGATGGCCTTTACGAAAAATCTTTGAACAACCAATAGTCTTCTATCACTGAAAGAAAAGATTGACTGCTGCATCAAATTAGATGATAAAATATGCATTTTTAATTAGTTGCAACAACCACCTTTTTGATTGCTGCAGCCAATTGTTGATTGTATTAGCCTATCCGCAATGTTAGTATAGGATTTTGATTGCCAAAAATTCGCTGCAGCAACCAATCTTTTCTTTCAGTGTAGACAATGTAATTTTTTTAAAAGATTATTTTAGAATAAGTTTTTTTTTAACGAAGCGTTAATATTTTTTACTCTCTCTTGATCTTTATACAACATCGTGACTCATTAGTTACTACTTTAGTATCGTTACGCGTGACAATTGTCCCGAATGATCGCCCGCGGTGATTTACGCTCGTCGAACCGCTTTCGCGCATTCGGCACGCAGTCGCATTCCGCTGCAGGTGCGCGTGCATTCATCCAGGACATCCGACATGGATGAGGATGTACGATCGTTCGATGACAGGCACCGTCGAAGGAAAGAAGGAAGAAACGTGGCCGGCCGGGGACGGGTCTCCTCGAAAAGGGATCCGCGCGCGCGGATGTTACAGTTAGGCAGTGTGTATAATTCAACCGATTATATACCTGATCGCGGATGATCACGGTATTGTCGTGACGATCCAGAGAGAGCAGTTGCACAATGAATTTATCGATTATACGACTTGGCTCTCGTACCAGTTTACCGTTAACACGCGTGGAGAAGTCTCGATAAAAATCGAGCACGCCTTCGACATCTACATGACCGAGACGAAAGATATTTTCTTACGATGGGAGTTGTTTTCGCATTCTGAATTGAGCGTCACTTCGACAAAACTTTCAGCAAAAATAAGTATACAAGTGAATAAAAAGTATCAGCTCATAAAAGTGATTAATACAAAATTACGGAAATGTAAATTAAAACAGATGAGATTTAAATTAATAATAGCAACAGTAATAACAAGAATGAAATCGTTAATAATGTCTTTATTTCGCAATTGTCTGTTGCTTACGTATTAGCTTGAGAAAACATCGACAATGCAAGATTGAGATCGAAGCGCACTGACGCAAGATGCACTTTCCGCATGCATCGATCGGGATTACTCAGCACCGTGCGGAATTTCTCGGCAGTCTCTCTGGCCGGCTTTTCTATATTCACGCACGATCGTCACATCAACTTGGCGCGCTCTGGCTCGAATCGAGTACCCCGCGAATCTTGCGTTGCCGTCGCACTGCTCCGCGGAATAAGATGACTAAAAAGTGACCGGCCGCGGCGGCGTGGTGATCATATCAGTCTCGTCGGTGCGCTTAATTCTAACTTCCCCTTTTACCTCCTTCTCGTAAACGTGGTCGCGGCCACTTCTCCAATCACCTACGCTTCTTACACACACACACACACACATACACACACACACACACACACACACACACACACACACACACACACACACACACACACACACATACATATAGTTGCCTTTCCCCTGCCCTCGTCCTACAGGCAGCTCGGTTAAGAATCGAGCTGAGCAAGCGAGGCGACCGAGCCAGCCATTACGCGGCTAGATGGCTGATTCGATAGACGATTGACTTTGTAATTATCAAATGGCGACCGATTAAGGGCCAGTCGTTAATTGATGGCCGTGCGTAACACACGCCGCGCGGTACCAACACCTTTTTGCTGTGCTCGGCCATTAACGCTTCTAATGATCGGGAATTACGCGGATCGATGGTATCGTCCTGTTGCGAATTGCAGGAAAGTGAACGCGATATTGCCTCGGATCGGCGGCAATTTCATCGCCGATTTACTTCTCACTTTGACGCCGTTTATATTCCCATACAGCAGAAATTTGAAACAAGACTGTTGCAATGTTACTGCAATATGAATAAAGAAATTCTTTATTATTAATTTCAGAAGTTTTATGATACAAGATCGTGAGCATGCAAGATGATTTAAACGTTATTAGAACGTAGCATCATGTTTACTCCAATTTGTATAATATTATAATTACATAGTCCATAATTTATCGATTCACAAATTTTCACTTACCAATATTAATTTCTGAAACTAGTAAAAAGCATTCGATTCTTTCGAATTTTTTCGATACACATGTACACTTGGCGAAAGTATCTGACAGAATAGAGATATTTCGAGACTGAAGAAATCAGCAAGATGGAGGAGCGGATAATCGCGGCAACCGGTATTTATAGGGAATGTAGATGTAATCGTCGGTCCCGGGACTCGGGAGAACCGAGATTGGAAGGACGGGAGGAGGACGCGCCGTTACCAGATGCGGCGGCTGATCGTTGCACCGATGGCGGTGGGATGCACCTTGGTGCCTGTTACCTGCTACCTTGTGCTGCATGACGCCGGACGGGCCGAAGGGAGCAAGTTGGGATTAGTCCGATGGTGGCACGTGCCACACGGCCACAGGTGGCTCTTTAAAACTCACTTACTCCGCCTCCTTCGTGGTTGGCGCGGCGTTTCGTCGGCGGAAAACCGGAATCGAAAGCTCGAACCCTCGCGAAGAGACGATTAGTTAAAGTAACGAGACTTATCCTAAAAACGCGTGTACCTCGTGCGTCTTTTTGAACGCAGATCGTGTTATGCAAAAATTTGAAATAATACGAGCCAAGTGTATCATTATCCGCAGTTTCGCATAATCGCAAGCGATAATTTACAATCCTCCTTATTATTTTGTTTTCTGCGCTTATTACGCTTCTCATCGCTTCGCGTTCCGCTGCTGTTGACAGGTGCAACATGTTGTATCGAATTAAATAGACTATGCGAGATAAGTGTTGGCGCAAATAAAAAAAACCAGGACTATTCCAGCTTAGAAGTATTCCAACTTAGTGCAATTCACCTTCTCCTTCCGGCGAACAGCAGCGAGCTTTATAAATTAAGATCGAACGGCCAAGTACTGTTAACCGTTCCAGGATGCCGGAGTCCTGTGGTGTCAGTGTTTCTAGATACGTTCTTTCTCTCTCCTTGCTGCCAGGAACAGGGAAATCGCACGCTCGATAGATCGTTCACGGTCTGAATTCAAGGTTGGACACGCGGCTAATTGTAATAAATATCTCGCGCGCGCGCACGCGGCTCGCGAGGCTTAACTGTATGAGAAATAACGTGTCGGATATATATCGGTGCCTGTTTTCTTCTTTCGAAAGCGACTTGTATCCCGCCCCTGACTCGCGGTCGTATATATTCCGCGGGACAGCCGTGTGCAACAAGCAACGAGCTACTACTTTATTGCAGGTGACTCCGCTGATACTCGCCTGCCCATCTCAACCTCTCTCGTTCTTCCCTTTGCAACGGAAAACCGGAATTGGAAGCGCGATTCCTGTATGGTGAGCCAATCAAGCGGCCCTCCCGGACTTCTCATCGAGCTCCTAGAAACAGGGATCCCGTGCTCTCCCGCGAGGAGCAATATTGCCGCACGTATCTCGCAGTCCGTCTTACCGTTACGCGGTCATACTATTCAAAGGCGAACCTATCGGCGGAGTCTATCGTGCGCGTGCATTTATTCTTTCTATTAATATATCTAATACACTCGCGATTTTATCTCGTCCCGCGCACGTGCGTTAACTCTTGCGCGTTATGGAACAACGAACGCGACTGGCCAACATAAGGTTTCATCAGTGATAAACACGTCCACAACTTCAAACCGTAAAACGCATTCTTTATTTCATTTTGATATTTTATATATAATATTTTGCTTAGTAATTATTCCTTGACATTTACAGACATCAATATGTATAGCGATATGTTGCTATACTTGTTCCGCGGAAACTATTCATTCTGGAATAGTTTCAAGGCTTATATTATGACGGTTTCATTAAAACAACAACTTGCCAAGATCCACCTGGAAACTTAAAGTTTGTTATTATATAAGGGAAATGTACGTTCAAGGCGGAACGTATCGGATCAGGTGTTTTTCTCACTCGTTCCCTCCTCTTTCCTATCTTCTGCCACGGCCCGTGCAATTACAACCTTTGAAATTGCAATGTATTAAGAATGGTCCGTCTGCAAAGAAAACAGTATCCGCACTCAGTACTCACCTGTTACACCCACGCGGCACGATGGTGCAGCGATGGCGGGATATCGAGACATTCACGCACGTACGGACACGCAAGGGAGCACGTTAATGGCACGTGCCACAGGTGGTTCTTCGAAAGTCATTTATCCACGAAAGCCGCGCGTCTCTTTCCCTTTTACTCAGGCCGGCTCTCCTCCTCCTCTCTCTTTCTCTCTTTCTGTCTTTCTCTGCAGTCGTTTCTCGCGCAACTTATATTTACCTACATACGTTCCTCTCCATGACGAAGTCCCGGCCGCCAACGACGAGAGAACTGGAATTACTTGACCCGGCCTGGTGCGTGCAGACAAACCGCCGCTGTCGATCGGGATAGCGCAACGCTGTCAAACACGACCGATATATCTGCGAGTGTAAACGTACTCGCGTATATTTCACGTAGGTTGCTCTCTCGCTATGCTCCAGTAGGCTCGTGAATTTTTGTTCATTAACAGGACACCGTGTGCACTGTGCCGCAGGATTGTCGATCGCTGTAGCGTGCGTTGCTCGGTATCAGTGTACACCACCCGATAACGATGCTTGGCCTTTACGATCGGCTCTAGATAATGTACGTGGGAAAAACAGAGAAAAGAGAATAAAATTTTTTTAAGGGGATCCTAAAGCGAAGCTCGAACTCCGAAGAAATCGTTGTTTTATTGATAAAATGCAACATACCTTTGTATACTATTACGTCAATATTACACATGGCACGCATGTAGTTCAATTTTTATGCATAGAACGATATCATGTTAATTAGACATCTAAGTTCATCTAATTCCAAGAACTCGATGTTATTTTTTTATGTACTCTACTAGTTTGTTGCCTCCGATTTCGTAAATTACTTTTGTATCGAGCAAATGACGTCACAACTTGACAGCTTTAGACGTCATTTATGGTTTAAGAAATGGATAAAAAAAGATCACAATTTCAAAAATGTTTATCATTCTCGGCATAAATTTCAAGCTGCAGACATGTATTAATGCGTATCCTTTAATTCTGAAGTAAGGATTTCCAAATTTGTAAAAGTAATATTTGTGATATTGTTCTACTGAAAATTATTCAATTGGTAAAACAGACGATTTTAGGATCTCCTTAAAAAAAATTAATGATCGTGAATGCGATATTTTTTCGAATAAAAATAGTTGCGAAATAAAATAGTTGATTTTACTGCGTTGCGTTTCGCATTAATCGCAATTAATCAGATAAATTTTTGTGTTGTTATTGATGATCGTGCGGCAATAATAATGATTACGTAGGCGTACGACTGACTACGAGGCATACTCGTATACCACTATTAATGTAGATATATGCGTTTGCAATTTGCTGGTGAGCTGGTACAACGTGTGCACTTATGTGGTGGCCAAGTACGGATAATGGGGTTAATGAATGAAAAAGAAAGAAAGAAAGAGAGAGAGACACTTTCTTGTCGCTTGAAAGCTTGATCGAACATGGTAGACTAGAGTAGACTTTGGCGTGAATATTTAAAGATATTCACCGTACAAGGTGGTTCAAAATCTGTAAGATGGCTAACCGATACGTTTTATCTTTTCTCATAGGTAAAGGAAGAAGAAGCCAAACTGATCATTCTTCCATCGTTGTCTATTAAATTCGCATCTTATCATTAAATTTTATCGTGAGAAAGAATGCGACCCGCGCGCTAACACGGAAGTACAAAAATCTGCGAATCGTTCTCGCAGATTGTGGAGAAAATCGTCAAGATTGTCGGCATTCCGCACCGCAATCCCAGATCAGATTAATAAACATGATGGGCGGTGATCGAGGCGCCGGCCGTCCCGCGAAAACTAGATTGCTTCTCTCAACAGGATAGCCGATATACGCCACTAGAAGAGCTTCCCAGGATTCCGCCATGAATTCCTGGCGGTAGTGTTCGTTTATGAACCGAGGAGTTGCATAATGTATCGATGTTTTTATCTGTGAGAGTTCGAAGCCGAGCGCGTTTCGCAGCTTCTCTCACGTAGCTGTCCCGTCATGAAGAGCGCGGTGGAGGATATACGCACCTACGCCTGTTCTTCGTAGGTGTAGACTTCGCTTTACGGAAACCGAGAGAGAAAGAAAGAAAGAAAGACAGAGAGAAAGGACTGGAGTTGTTCCGCGCTCGAGCAATTCCTTGATGCATATTGTCACGCGTTGTTAAGTCTCGAGAGCACCGCCATTACCAACCAGTTGGGATATCGACGCTGAAGCGAAGGCAGAAGAGTAGAGATAGAAGGTGCACGTTTCGTCAGCATGAGCTCCTTCGACTAGTTGACGATTAACTGTCAGCCGGCCTCGAACTATTACTGTTTATGTAAGAGATTTACACTGAAAAAGAGTTTGGTAACAGCTACCAAATGTTGAGTGAAATAATTCCAATCAAATATTTGATTATAATAATATAATCAAAAGTAATTTTACTTCCCTAAATATTTGGTAAGTATTACCAAATGATTAGCTATATATTTGGTAATGTACTTACTAAATATTTTAGAAAACTAAAATTACTTTGTATTAATCGAATATTCGATCAGAATTATTTTACTCAATATTTGGTAGTTATTATCAAATTCTTTCAGTGCCACATGGATCGTCTTTTAGTTTCTCCTCTTTGAATAATCGAAAGGACATCTGGCGAATTGAATGTTTTAGTAAGTTATTTCAACATGGTCATTCGATGCGGTTTTATCGATTGCAAAGTCTCTCAAGTGAAAGCGAGATACATCAAAAATAATTAGCTATTGTTAATATCAAGATAGTATTTAATCGAAGAAGAAAGCTATTTGATTAAGCTGAATTATTTAATGATATTTCTTTAACCAACCACTCACTGATGCTCTAATTGAAAGAGAATTTCTTCTGTTTGAAGAAACAGATCGATGGTCAGTTATTTATATTGGCGACCACACGCGAGATGCATACCGATCGCGTATGCAAACGCAGGTTCGTTCTGGGTTCCAGCTACGAATAGTTTTCAGGATGGTGCAGCGCAGCGTTTTCTACATCCGACAGTAACCTTCGTCCTTAAGACATACAGAGTAGCCGGCGCGTTGGTTCAGTTCCATGGCGGGGCCTCATGAGAGGGCCTCGTTAGTAAAGTACGCGGGCGTTCAGAGGGGCCGTAAACAATGGTTTTAGCGAGTGCGTATATGCCGTGCAGGTCGGTTGGAGAAGCGCTGGTGGCCGACTCCCACGGTTTATAGGGATAAGTCTCTCTTTCTAAGGCTAGTCTTTACGCGTACTTTGGCCGTCTACAACTCACCCACTTTACTTTACTTAAGGTCGTTCATGGCCTAAGTCGCTGACCGTTTCACCGCCACCCTCTAGCCAAACGATCATCGTCTGCCTTCTCTTAACCGACGTTTACTCGCCACGGTGTAGCCTCGCTACATTCCATCCTCCATTAGGGAGAGCTCTGCACGCTGGTAGCACGAGTCCGCAAGAGAAGAGCGGACTCGCTAGGAAACTACGACGTTAAACAATCATCCCTCGCGTTCCCATTGCCGATAATCTGAACGTCGATGTAAATAGAAAACGGATCCTCGTTCTGATCTTTCTTGTTACAGGAAAATGTTACGGTTGGGAAATTGAGAACGCAATTTTAACGTTTCCCTCCTGCAGATCCGTTTCACTTTTTTGTCGAATTAAAATTGACACTTCAAGCTCTCACTATTGGAATTAAAGTGGCGTATGATTTAGCTAGATTGAAACTCCGCGAAGTGATACCTCGAGGAGTAAATTGTTGAGCATTTTCGCGGAATCTGGTGCAAATAAGATAGACATACTTATTTTCACACGCTTTGTAGATTTACCCTTTTGTGTACAATTTACACATTGTATAATTTACATTGATTTTCAAAAACTGCAAATCTATTATTTTATATATAGCAGAACGCAACGACTTTCCCTTAGAAGAGATTCACGTTTCGAATACGACCGACTTCCTTAAGCAAATTAGAACCTGTCGAGATTTTAATCGTCGAGAATACAAAGACGGTACGCTTGCTGCGCGCTGGACAGTCGTTGACCGCAGACGATAACCGTTCCCAGTCTCACTCCCACGCATTATGAGATCCGCGTGTTTCGCGATGTAAAACGGCGGAACGCGGGAGCAGTTTCAAATTTCACGGATGGCCGCCCGATGACGATTGGTATACCTGACGGTTGCTACCGACTCTTAAAGTCTCTTTCCCCTTGCAAGGCAGTGTAATGGACGTCCGCGAGAACAGGAAGAAGCTATATTGACATTTTTTTACCGAACGCTTACATTATGTATTCGCGGAATGCAGCGGAGATAACATAGATATACGCTATCGAGTCGAGTGCGAATATATCTCGACTTATACATCGCTTCACTCTCTTATAACGCACGACTTTTATATCGTCGAAATAGAGATATCACCGTGATTAATGATAGCCACTATAAAATTTAGCAGGTGATCGTGCATTTTACGACAGAGGAAATATTGCTGAATATCTTGATAAAAGAGTTTGACAAATAGATCACTGTAATCTAAGACAGAGGCTTGCGTTTCCAACTCGCAGTTGGCCAACAATATACTCTTCATTTTTTTTACCATAGCAGCTGCAACGCGCGTCGCGAGAAGCTGTCCGAATCTAGACAATACGCTCACCGTCGCCGAAATGGAAGAACGGGCCAATAGGTAAACGTCGCCGACAGTGTGGACGAAATTATGCTCCATTCATCCTTTCATTCATCCGAGAGGTCTCACCTTGCCTCCTGTATAGTCTTCCAACCTAGCCGTCGTTGGTGTGTCGTTCGCTCTCTGCGGCGGCCTCCTCTCGACGTAATAAGCAAAAAAGATCACCCGGCCAGGCCATTACGTAGAAAGGAACGAAGAAATTATCTACTCCGCGCGTAAAAAGCGTGGCAAAGGCAATTCCACCGCGGTTGGACCACCGAGACTTATTTTTGTGATCCCGCCTGCCGCGTGGGGCTCTCTCGCCGATCCGCGGTAGAAGTCTACGCCTAGATCAGCTTGAGACTTTGTCTACGGTATTCTTGCACCATTGATTCGACCACGAGTCACTGACCGAAAAATCCGTACTCGTTGCTCAGCGGAAACTTGAAGGCACAGATTCCATTTACAGTACGATTTTGCGATATATCGCAAGCGTCGGGATTTTTTTATTCTTGAATCTGTTGACCTTTTAATCGCGAAATCGCATATAATTTAAAATCAATTACAATTAACTTACAATTAATTTACAATTAATATTCTATACTTGTTCTTTAATTCTTTTACGTCTTGCTGCAAACAGTTCGACTAACGTATAATAAGAAATCGATATAATTTTCATAAAGGATTTTTTTCTTTGAAAACGTATGTATTCCGAATTTTATTACGGATTTTTCAATGCTATTACACTAAAAGAAAAACAAACGTTTTTGTATTTGCTGCGTTCTATCAATTAATATTTTTTATTATTCAGCTGTCGCTGCTCTGAACTTACCAAAGATTTTTAATGCAACAGAAATAGGTAGTTGAACAAATATATGCATTTACTTTTGATTTTTAAGGAAAATCGCAGTTGCGATGCACAATTTCGAAAATTGCACATTTCTAACTTCATTTGCGCAATGATGATCACGACGAATTACTCAAGAGTTTTAAATTTTTCCTTAGGATAATAAATTTGACTATTATGGCTTTAGGGGATAGATGACCATAGACTGTAATTTCTCTAATAATTGCTAAAATAGAGCATTTTTGTAGTAATTTTGAAATCCTACGGCCATTTTAACTGAGTTTATTTTATAGAGAAAATTAAATATTTTTTTCAGGTTATCGAATTTTTATTTCTTTTCAGAAGGCGACGAGGAGTTGAACGGACGCCTCGTCCAACTCGGCGAGGTGTTGTCCGAGATAGAGGAGGGTGGCGGGAGGAGAGGGTTGGAAGAAGGGTGGCGTGCTATGATCAGCATGGAGCTTCCGGCACACGCGACGCAGCATGGTGCTCTACACCTGGGGGTCGGAGTCGGGGTCAATCCGGGTGACCCAGCCGGAAGTGCCTTAGCCGCCATTCACCCGCATCCCCAGGACCCTCTAGCCCTTCATCATCATAATCACGGCGCTGCGACACCCGGAGGTATGCATGAGGACTCCAAGAAAAAACGTATGTTTCTTCTTACGAATCCATTTTGTTTATTATGTAAAATGCTAAGATGATTATCACAAGAAGTTGGTAATAATAGACAATTCTTTTTGATCTTAAAAAAGTATCCTTTTCACAATACATAATAAAGTAATATGATCAGTTCTTGTGATAATTAACATTTATTAATAGTTATAACTTTTTATTATCCAACGTAATGATTAACGTAAAATGTTACTGCAACCGTTATTCTTTTCGTATTATCAACCAGTATCAGATAAATTCTTGACTAGCTCGATATACGCGATATACTAACCAATAATTAGTCTGCCTTTCGATATCGCGCTCAATGATTACCCTGACATCAAGAACAAGACAACGCGTCAATCGACGTTCAGCGAGCGAATGGTGTGGCTTAAATGCGAGCACAGCTGATAGGAATGTCGTACACAGTGCACAGCTGATAGGAATGTCGTACAGTCGTAAAAAAGTGCAGGCACGTGCCTCGCGAAATACCGGCGATAAATCTTCGTCCGCGAGCGGCGACGCTTCTATTACTGGCGACTTATGCGCACGCGATGACGATGCATCACGTTCGCTGAGTCAAGTTGGAATTCCGGAATCCGTCGAATGCGCTTTCCGGCTCTCTCGCAATCGCGCAAAATTCTCGACATCACGCGCATGTGCCTTACGATGAGAGATCTGATCAATCAAATGGATTTCTAAAACACGAAGTTTGCTGGACATTTTAAATTGTGATGATAATTTCATCTAGATCATATTAATTATTTCGTAATTATATTTATCGTTTGAAATAGGCGTATTTATTTTGACATCTCTTAGGAGAAATCCTAAGCGAGTAAATTACTCGCGAATTCTATACATGAGCATTAATTATACATATCGAAATTAGGTCGATGAGAACAAATCAATTAAAAGAAATAATATCCTATTTTCAGTCAAAATGGATATATAAACTGCGCGCCAATATAGTTAGTCGGACTTGAATCGCACAAACTAAATTAATATCTTAATCTAGATTCACAAATTTGATCGTTCATTCATGTGATGCTAATAAGCATCTTAAACATCTGTAAATAATTTATTGTGGAAAATATTATCTTAGCAGTTTATAAAACTGAAATAATATATTTGCAAAAATTTGCATTTAATATTATTAAGCACTAAAATCTGTATTTTAATAAAAAATACTCGAATTCTGGCTGAGATAATATTTTTCGCAATAAATTCTTTATAGGTTTTTAAATTTAATTTAGGGGAGATTATTAGCGTTTCCTAATTGTATTGATAATCCGAAAGTTATAAATCCGGCGCGCAATCATATATGAAATAAATTGATTTAATAAAGAATATATTATTCGAAACATCTAACTTTGACACGTTTCTCTATCGTACTTGATGTTAGAATTATTTCTATTAAATCTTTTAATTTCTAATTGTTTCTATTAAATCTATTAATTTCTAAATCATTAATATTCTCGAAGTTGCGAATTGCACATGAAAGCATTAAATATTCAAAAATCTATTCCCGCTCCCGTTGGCTTCCTACTGTTTGTCATCATTATTTCGCTATAAACCGCAAGCTTATTAAATCCTGTACCGCCGACGGATTAAATCCATACATCCGATGGAGTGATGTTACGTACTGGAAGACATTGCAAACGATGATTTCTCCATCAAAGACCGCCGGAACGAGACTCTCACGTGAAAGAGCTCCTTGTTTCGTACGGAACAATCGAGTTAGCTGAACTTGTTCGGTGCATCGCGCAGAGATCTTTCCAGATACACAGGTACATACGCGCCTGACACAGACACGGCAGGATTATTTTAGAAACGATAGTTTCTTCTTTGGTGGGCGATCGTCACATAGATATATTTTTGAATACATACAAGCTTATGATCCTAATGTATCCATGCGTGCACGTGCAGGATCATCTTCGAAGCGGTAGTGTCTTCCAGCCAACGGTTGGTTGCGTTGATGTAGAAGCTCGTTGTCTTCCTTCGTTCTTCTCGTCTTCATAAATGAATGTGTGCATGATGGTAGAGAGTGGCGCTGGTTAAGGAAGATGAAAGGCAGCCGCCGTGGCAGCCAGTGACGCGGCATGAGCCACGAGACCAGGAAAGAAAGAAAGGGAAGAAGAGAAAGAGAGAGTCAACAGGGATCGTTAAATCTAATGATATTAACGTATTTGATAAAGAGAGATCCGCGGATCAATTTTAGGGCCACACGCGTATCCAACTCTCATACGTACATCATTATTTCATATTAATGAACTATAGCGAACAATATTAAGTTTCTGCACATAACTCTCATGTTTGTAGTCTCTACTTCTGATTCTCGTTGCTTGCAGAACAAATTTACTTTTAATTGCACCTTTGAAATTATGCGTCGCTAAAGCAATCGCTAAGCAATGCATAACGGATTTCGATTATCTCTAATGGTGCGTAACCACGCAATGGAATTAATTTGTAATTAATAGCCACCTGCGTGCGTGTCATGTATAGAACACGCAATGCGAACCATAGTGAATTATATGGTTTATTGACCTTACGACGTAATAATTATTTCGTACACCTTTCATCGCGAGAGATCGGTCCATCCGGTCCGTTTTGTTTCGATTTCGCAGTCGTGACTAATCGCTGCTTCATTTATACCCGGATTGTCCGTTATTCGATAATCGAAAAGTCTCAGATTTACCGTCGGCTGTATAACGATACCGCGGAGAGCGTAATGAGATGGTTTTTTTCAGAACTGCCACGAAAAGAAAGTGATTATAAAAGTAAAACTGGGCGTGAAAGGTTCCAACCGTCTGAATTTAGCGAACATTTCATTTTCTCTGAATTACCTCGTAAAAAAAAATCTACCAAAACTTACTGCCTTTCTCCGATATATTAGACGTCAATCTGGACACATTGCGTAAGACGTGCGGGTCGCTCGGTATGTTTGACTACTTGGTGCGCCAAGCGATTTATTTAGCAATATTCGTATATATTAATATACGAATATTAAAATACGATACGGTGATATTCAAGAATGCAATGTTACAAGAAATAATATGGCTGTTAATTACTGCCTACGTTTCTCACGGAATATATTTGTAATTATTTGCATATGCAGCTCTTTCCATCGCATCAATTATTCATATTGTGCATCTCGTATCGTAGATAAAATATAAACAAATGCATAATAGCAAACTGATGTATTAGAAAACTGATGTATTAGAAAAAAATATTATATACTAAAAAAAATACTAAATTTTAATAAATATTTATTTAAATAATGCCAAGTAAATATTTAAATGTAAACATATTTATATTATTCGAAACAAGAATCATTAATTAATTATCATTTTTTTATTGGGTAAATACTTATTTACTATAAGTAAATGTTTGCTCAATACTATTCAAAGAAATATATACTAAGATTTAGTTTAATAATTTTTTTCCAATGTAGTTTAAACTGTTTGAAGTCATGTATCTTGAAGGGGGATTAAACGTGCGAGCCATTATCGAACGAGTAACACATACCATGCTTTAATTTCCTCGCAAAAGTTATTCTTTCCGCTGGATGGACGCACGAATCGCTTATGGGGATTCCCATCGCGGCAGACTCGCGCAACACCAGAATGACTGGCAGCATCTAATATATTTCGCACCGTGTGCGAAATGCGTTTTACTGTATGCACACGTATACGTTGTTGTCCGTTGCCTATAGAAGAACATTCGGGGTGAGATAGCAGTGGTTATTTATGGGGTTAAATAAAGGAACACTGCGCGATCGCGCGATACCAAGTCCGTAGTACAAATAGGTTGCCGTACAGGTTGCTATCGCTGGCGCGTTGCGAATCGTCATGATCCGCAGCAACGTGTGATGTTGAATCTTCGCGAGGTGCATTCGTCTGCTTTCTCGTGATATCCTATCGGAGAAGTTGCTGGATGTACTGCAAGGCTTCCGTTTTTGATAAATTTATATTCTTAGATGTGTCGGAAATGAAAAAAATTCTTGCAACATTACGCAATGTTATTCATATATATATATATATATATATATTTATTGACGGTATGCATAGTACATTATATTTTCAAATAGAGTTCAGGAATGTTATTAGTGTCTCCTTACTTTGTATTAGAATATACTTTATTACTTTTGCTCTCTAGAAGTACCGCTTCGTTGAGAACACTAATTACAATTCAGAGAACGACACATGATTACAAGTTGTAACGTTTCAATTAACACGCGATCAAACAACACAAGCGCAAACAAATAAATGCCGTTTTTTGCATTGTTTCTTTAAATATACACATGATTTAATACTAATCTCGATTACATCTCTCGAGATTTCGATTTACATCTTAATTTTCTTTTTCTGTTTCAAATAGATGATGGTGGCCACGGAATGAACCAGGATGGTGAGTGAGCTTTTGTTTCTCATACAGTTACAATCTTACACGACGGGTGATCCAGTTTTATGACGTGCGGAGACGTTTCCCTTGACACAGTACTGGGATTAGGCCGTACGCACGCGGGAATGATCGCAGAAAAGTCACGCGCGCGGAAAATACACGAACGAGCATTGCGTAGCGTTCGGATAAGCGTTTATCACGAACCGTTAGCGATACGCACTGCGTTCCCGTTATAATCGATGATGATAATTAAATGCAGTAGAAGCGAGAAAGTTATCTGAAATGTCGGTTGCCGCTTATCAGCATCGAGATCGATCGAGAGATCACCAATTATCTCGACACACGTTCTTACCCGCTGCCTCCATGTTCCGAAGCCACGATGTGGAATCATCTGAGTGATTTAATCGTTGATAAGTTGATAAGCGTCGCGCCCCTACGAACTTATTAATCGGGCGAGATGCTACACGAGCCACCGAGTTTTATTGCCCTAAATCCATAAAGCGATAAACGATCTAAAGTGCACATCTTCGATATTAACGTATAAATGTTAATTGCATAGGCGATAACACCGCAGGAGATTGCAATTTTGTAATTTAATCAGCCTTTTCATTTATTGAATTAAATTCGTATCAGCCTTTAATTCACTTAACTATCAGCTAAGACTCGTGTCGCGTTGATAATGAAAGAAGCTTTTAATTCTTGAACGTGTGAAATATTAGCATCGATTCATTGATTTTTTTTTTTTAAGAGCGATCCCGCGCATGTCAAGGATGTCTCGATCGTTTTCTACTTTGTGACTCTTTACACGCGCGAATCCAGACGGTTAGAGCCGAAGGATACCTCCTTCTCGACGAAGTGGCGAGAAGGATCCCCAGCATCGCCGCGCGATGTTCACGTATAATTTATGCCGATGACTTACACGCCTCGCCGCGGTAGGTGGGAGACGATGCTGGATGGTAATCACGAGTTTAAAGGGTAAACGATCGCAAGGTGTTGGGGGCCCCGGCGTGGGGCCCCGTGGGCCCTGCCAGCACGCTCAATATTCAACAGGTATTTACATTCGCAAATTGTTTACGTCAGCCCACGATGAAATCTGTCAGGATTTCGTTTCGTCGGCAGCTCGACGGAGCTTCTCTGCTGTCTCCCTTTCTCTCGTCTTTTCGTCTTTTCTTCTCATTTCTTTTCTCTGGTTCCATTCTGGTTCTTCTCTTGCTTCCTACAAAGTGTTTCATCTCTGTTCTCACCTTTCTCCCACATAGTCCGACGAGAGGTACGCACAACGTGAAGAAGGTTGCCCTCTTCTCTCGCATCCGTCCTTCCCCCGAAGCAGTGCGTAATTACATCTGGGTATTAATCAAACGCACGTCGGGAATGAGCACGGCGAGATCTTGATTTTCGTCTGCGCCGCCGCGTCTACTCGTAATCACTAATTTAGTAAGCGTATTCATTTAGCAGCGCTTAATCAGGAATTACGAGACATAGCAATAATCGCCGTTTTTACACTTACTTTTTAATCATGTTCGCGCAAAAAGAATTAAAAATATTTTTTACAAAGTAAAAGATCTTAAACTAATTAAATTTTAAATTAATTAAAATTTTTAATTATTTAACAAGTTTTAATATTTATCGATGTATTTTAAATCATTTAATTAATGCATATTTACACTTGGAAAAATAAGTAATTCTGATCGGAAAATGGACGAATTAGAATGATCTACTAAAATTCTAGTTGAGATAATTAGAATTCTGATATAATTATTCTGATAAATAAGAATTCCAATAGATTTTACCAGAAATATTGTATCATCTGGAATTCCGATTATTTCAATTAGAATTCTAAATTTGACCAGAAAATTCTGATTCGTCAATTTTCAATAAGAAATTTTTTTCAGTATAATAATCAGCAACAATTTGTGTCCATGAAAAATGTCTTTTTCAGAAAAATTATCATTATTCGTAAGACATTGATCAACGAGACTTCATATCTGCAGAACTATATTCGAGCATCAACGTACAATGCAATGTATCTCCCACATGCGCTTACATAGTATATACCTTTCCGCGATTTTTCAGCTTGCTTGCAAGATCGAGGCTAAAGATAAGTAAGTCGTGCGCCGGTCAAACGTTCGTTCGATGGAAACACGCAAAACCAGTTTGCTTTTCTTAATGTCGGACGATTACGCGGACATTTAGAAAAAAAAATGCCGCAACCTGCAGCAAGCAATCGCGGCTGCTCGCTTTAATACCCGAATCGTTTTAGAATCCAACAGTTCACGGCAACGATATAAAAGCTATGAACTTCGCGCAGAATTTCAAATATTTCGATCGTGCGGCCGGCTCGTCGTGGGAGACCAAGCCGTGTTTTGATAACGCAAACGGAAAGCGTGCTCTATGTGATCTCTCCCTTCAAAAAGCGTTCTCTAATCCCGCGCTATCGAGATCCATCCTCGGCAGCGGCATCCGCGCCGCGACAGTTTAAGTTCCTCTTCTCGAGTCCTGGGAGAAACTCGGACTGCGATGCACGTTAACGTTTATCGTCGGTTATTAATACGGCGCGGATTATTCACCGTAAGTAACGTCGCACTCATACTCGTATGTACGCGTGCCCGTGTATATCTGTGTGTATCTATACTCGTTACGATGGTCGGCCAGCCGATCCTAATTATAGCGTAATACAAGCACGATCGTATACCGCTTACGTAATCCTACGATAATGCGGCTCTTCGCGAGTGCGCAGCGTAAGACCGCATACCTCGCCTACCGATGGAAGCATTCGCCCCTGTATGCCGGTGGAGACTCACCAGTCGGGGGGTGATGCGGCGTTATCTCGTTTGGGATAATGACATTGAGGCGCGCGGATTTTTGCTGAACGCGCGGAGAGTCGGCGACACGATAGCATCCGGTTGCGATATCAGCCGATCCGTACCGAGATTACTTCAAATCACGATCCAACGCAGCGGTTACTTTGACCTATTCGCGCAATTTTCTCGTTCATGCTTAAGGTGTTTTATAAAAGAAAATGAGAAAAAGAAAGAGGAATGTACGAATTACGTGACGCGAAAAATGTAACAGCGCGAAAATTATGTATTGCGAGATTTGATCATTATTAAGATTAATACTCCTTCGCTCTGGATTATAATTTAAATACGTGACTTCCCAGGTCTCGATATAAAATGGTGCTGCATTGAAATCTAGATCCGTACAAATTTCATCGTTTCGTTATAATGTATAATGTATAATTTTTTTCTCACTTTGCAGAAAATAGAATTGAGTACAGTTTTTATCTTTGATCTGAAGATTAGTGAGACCCAATTAAGATTGTTTGTTACAATTTTATTTCGAAACTTATTAAAAATGAATAATGTTTTATCATGTTGGAGTCGAAATAGAATTATAAAATAGGCTTTCTATATTGCCACTTGAATTTAGAACAGATCTAATAAAAACGTAAACTAGAATTAATTAATTACATACATAGATAATATGTGAAATTTAAATGTGAAAATATAGATCGTGTCTGGCACGTATCGTAGTCGTTTTTGAATTCGAATAATACATGACGATGAAGAATAGCTTAACGAGCTGACGTTTGTCGGCAGAAATCAAAGATTATCTAGTTGATTTGATTGCACGAATACTGGCGCAATCGCGAAGTACCTGCACAGCGCTTTCCGCGTTCGCCGAGCCTCCTCGGAGAGATGCCACCGCCCTGAACGATTCAGGAAGCGAGGTCAGCACCCTGCTTCTTCCTTTTCTCCCCTTCTCGCTTGTCTCGATTAGCCGAGAGTATAGCGGTGCGATAACATCGACCCGCGCCGCGAGTAGTCGCGGCGATAACGCGCTATCGCGGCTCCCGCGGTGAATCACCGAATGCACTTTGAAAGGTCATAATATTCTAATGCATCTCTGTTATCGATTCTCCACCTGCCTCGTCCGGAAAACAGGCAGTATCGGCGATATCCGAGCGCGAACGCGCGCGCGTGATTAACGATGTAACGCGTAAATTGTACCAGGCGATATTTATTAATTGCGTACGGCAGCCACGAGGGATTCCGGAACGGTGTAATCGATAGCTCCCTCGGAAATATTTTATCACAAGATGAGCAAGCCGAGAAATACGAGCGGATACGGATTTATATGTCGCGCGTTATCATTTTTATGATTCTCGTTTGTTCTTTTCATTGAAAGGATTCAAAGTGGAATAGAAATATCTTTAAAGAATTCTCAATTGAATCGAGTCATTACTCTTTAAAATCTTTGGAGTGGAATCTAATTCTAAAGAGTTAGTTTTGAAAAAGAGGCTTAATTTCATCAATTTTTAAATCAATTTTTTATAATTAAAAGTGAGATTTCACTCTTTAGAATTGGATTCCACTCCAAAGATTTTAAAGAGTACAAACTTTTGCGGATTGTACGCGTCAATGAGTAAAGAAATTAATGCAAAATTTAAAATTTGCTCAGAATTCATTTGTACATTCTATTAGTTATCTTTTAAAATCTTTTAAAATCGTATTTTCGCACGATACATCAACATTTTACGACGTGGGATACTTATAGCTTGCCGGTGAGAACATTCCTTGGCGATGCGACAAAGTAATACGGCTGGTTCGAACGAGCCTGCTAATCAACAAAACTGTTTCTACCGTCTGGTATCTGATGCACATGCCGCTCGAGAGAACCGTGTGCGCTCTTGTATGTGTATGTGTGTTTTATTCGCCTTTCGCATAAGTAGTACGTGCAGTACCACGCCCGCGCACGCGAGAACTCGTTTAACAAAATGAGAAAGACGAAGAATGAGAGAGAGAGAAAGAAGGAGAGAGGGGGAGAGGAGGGGGGGGGTGGTACGCACTCGGGGAATGATTTGTATTGCTAAATAATCAGCGCCAGTTGTCTCAAGCAGTTGGTTTAATGACGATCGCGGGGAAAGCGAGCAGGGAGAGAAGAGGCGAGGCGAGTTACATATAATACGCAATGCATACACAAACCATACATCCGTCCTAACGAAGAAATCGAGAAAGGCTTTTCTGCCGATCGCGCGAACTTTTAGTTGGCGATCACATAATTCCCGACCAAGCTATCCACACGTCTCGATATTTCAATATCGAGAATGTGCAAGTATCGAAGAATGTGTGTGTGTGTGTGTGTGTTTATGTGTGTGTCGACAGGACGAACGTTGCTCAATTGGAATTTGTAGATACTATTAACGTCGATTATGGAATATCAACATTTATATTTATATGTATATATCTGTGCTCGTGTCGTTTGATGTAATATTTTACGCGTTATTTTTACGAGCAAGTAAAAGTTTCCTTAATATCTGTTAATCGTATAAAGTATCTCGATTGCAACAAATCATCGATGGTTAATTTCTTCGCGCGGAAAGTTAAGATCTCGAATCTAAATGGATCTGTGAGATTATGCGGAGGTGGTTTCACCTGAGATTCCGTTTCGCGACTTCCTCCTCTCCTCTGCGACCGTACTATGTTGGGACGTTGGAGATAGAATCAGTACAACTCCAGGTGTATATATCGTATATATGTATAGTCCGCCGCGTATCGACGATGCACGTATCCTTGTACACAGACAAGGGTGTGGCTGCTCTGTGTAACGGTATCATCGTAAGTGCATGCCGGTCATCGAGACCGAATTCTCGTTGCGTTTTGATGATTGTAACCTTTCGCGACGCGTCTATTTGCGCGACATACGTGCGAAGGAGTGGCCCCAGATGGTAGAAATAGATACGTCAGCTATCATAAATTTTCAAGGAAAAAGAAATTACATGTAAGAGTAATTGTATTTTTTAGGTTTCGTGCACGTTGCCAAGATGCACTTTGTTGGATACTAATAGTTTTCCATCATAGTACCAATATAAATCCGCAATCTATTTCGAGAAGAAAAAGAGAATTGCAAAAAGTTAGTTGCGAGCAATGGGTGCTTTTCACACGGTGGTTTTATTTGTGCATGCTTTCCATAGTGATAATTATTTCCGCCGTGGTTCCGCATCATCTGTGGGATTGCTTACCGGCGGGATATTCATTTCTTGAGGTGTAAGACCTCACTTAATTCGAACCCCTTCCCGGGTTCTTCCGAGTGAGTAGCCTTCGTTTAACCTATGTTATATAGCTTTGTGGTCACGTATCTGTGTGTGCCTATGAACGCGTGCACACGTAGCCACGACCGGTACCTGCTTCCCCGCCAATGCAAACGCCGGCTCGTAATGCTCGAGTACCGAGTAGTACGTAGATACTTGCGCAAACAGTCGGAGGAAGTGCAGTTGCGAGATCAACCGGCTGGTGAACAAACCTGAATGCACGTTCGCTATTGAAAATGCGTGTCGTATTTTAACGGTTTCATGCCGCTTTTACTTATGCATCAAATCCCATTATTGTTGCCGTTTTAGGGTTTTTTTTTTTTTCGGAATATATTGGAGCCAAATTTTCTAAATGAATGAGTTACTCTCAGTTTTTTTAGTCAACTTTAGATTTTATATAAAAGAAGAAACTAATTAATTAATCTGTACAAATTATAATGAGATGTTTTCATATAAATTGTATTAGCTTTATAAGAATATTGATGAACTATTGAGTGTGTAAAACCTCTCAAGACATAGTGACGTGTAAAAATGAAAAAATTATATAATTATATCTGTTTTCTGCACAAAAAGAGAAAAGAAAAATGAATGCTCAAGAGAGGACATGGGCGGTATATGCATACGTGCGTAAATGTTGACGAACTATAGTGGGTGGAGGTTTGATCATGCGTAAGGTAGTCGGTAGTCGTGTTCATAGGTCTTTTATTGCGTGCCATTTTTAACGAGCGAGCAAAAAGTCTCGATGGAGAATTTCTCTCGCACGTCTGCCTAGCACTTCGATCATTATCGGGCGCAAGAAGATAAAACGAGGACTCTACGAGGCGAGATCGGCGTCCCGTGTTCCTGGAGATACATTCGCTCACGGACGAGAGATTAATAATTATCGGGATGCTCGTGAATGCTAATGGTTTCTGCGGACTCTAGAAATAACTTGCCCAAGTTCAACATTTTCCTTATTCGACATTGTAAGACCCTTAACTTTCTGGACTTCATGCGCGTTTAACCTTACATTATTTGCGGGATTTTTTTTTTAATAATTACTCGCATGTTTTTAACACTCCCAGTATTATGTTTTATTATTTTCTCAAGTTTTATTATTTTCTTTGATTTATTTTTATTATTGTGATTTATTATTAAATATAAATAGATAATATTCAATACATTCTTCAGATAAAGTTAAATACAAATTTTGTTTAATTGTTAAACAATTAACGTTGAGCTGGTTAAGACTCACCTCGGAAAGTCGAGAGGTCCCAGATTCGAATCTTGGCTGAGATAATATTTTTCGCAATAAAAATTTCTTATTCGAAATAAGGGGGAAGGATATATATACACGCGAACGTTTCGGCTCGCGATTATTAGCATTTCAGATTGATTGTGTTTAAATATCCGTTTCGGCGCACAGATGATTCACATTTGAGATAAATTAAATTCATGAGGAGAATTAAATCCAAGAATATTATATTATTCGAAACATCTAACTTTGATCAATTCTAGGCGCTCTCTACTATATTTATGTTAAACAATTATAAATATAATAAAATGTTAAACAACATTCATATATTTAGCAAATTTATTTGGTCGAGGTGTTCTTAATGCGCAAGTAATGAAGGGTTAATAAATAAATTTTGAAATAAATTAGAAATAATACTCGTATATCGCGAGCCTCAAAAAGAAGATTACTGAATACTTTGATTTTGAATAGCTCGAGCGAATGATCTTCACATAGCGCGTCAAAGCGAAGATGTCTTCGCTGTGTCCAGAATAAGACTATTATTCGCTCCCGATAATTACGCGAATGTCTACATTAAGTACATCGTTTACACGAACGTACATAGTTCTCTCTTCTGCGAATCTCTCTGATCAGAGCCTGTTATTATTAATAAATTGAAGAACTACCAGTTGATTAGCGCCAATGACGGAAGTCGAACAGGTTCGTCTGGAAGTCTGATTACTAATCGCATACTACTCAACGCTTACTCTCGCGTCCTTAAAGACAGACGTTCCATTAGCGATTTAAAGAAGAAACGCGGTCAGTGACACAATTCTTAATCAATCGTTAATAGAAGAATTAGAAATCGACATCTGTGATTAATGTTATAATATTTATATCGTATACTATTAGTATATATGACATTTGAGAAAATTTGTCATGTTTCATCGAAGCATACATTTTTCATTGTTCATAATAATGTATGTACGTCACATCGTCACCGTCACTTTTTCTTTGCTTTTTCATATAATTCTCGTGCAACCTCTCTAACCAGTTTGATTGAGAGCAAGTATGCATTTGGCACACGCCGCAACATCTTCATGGCGGTCTCCCCGGAGGCAAGCGGGTTCTCCGAGTCGTTCGTAGACGGCATTGCCGGTTCAGAGTCGACTGGTCAGCAGAGTAGTCTGTGGGGCGCCAGAGCATGACGCCATTAACGTAACGAGGCCACACGTTGCACCCTCGCGAGCACTAGACTATATCAGCCCCGAGTGCTTATGCCGCGCGGCAATGGATTCCTAGACCTAGACCTCCGTCAAGAGAGAGCCTGATACCTTGCAATTATATCCCAACCAAAGGATACATATCGTGCATACATATGGTACGGTTCGCCGGTTCGAGTGCATCGACGCCGATCAAGATCGGTCGCCGTAACTACCAATGGAGCGACGACAAAGTCGTTGCGTCTGTTTACACGTGGGAGCGCACGTGCGTGCACCACGTGAGCTCGTAGTCGCGGCACCTGGCGTTCTCGCCGTCGCTGTCGCCACCGCTGCACATGGTTTTCCGCTTGAACTGATTATGAACTGGTTTTTGATCATCCAACCGTTCGATCGTGCGGCTGCGAAGGTGCTCGGCCGGTGAATCGTTCCGTGCGCTCTCGTATTGTTGCGCCCGGTCGCCGAGAACGCGAGAACCTTTACAGAAATCTAATATCAGCCAATACTGAATGATATTAATTGTAATTGTTGTCTTTTTTAGTAATAAATTGGCTATAGCTGTACTATACTGTAGTGTTAAATTGATTAGTATTAGATTTTTATAAGTTAATATTTCATCAAATTAATTAAAACGACATGGATCAAGCATTCTGTTTGTAGCAGAAAGATGAGATGAGATGACAGTTTAACAGAGTCTATGATTGCGTCTTTCTCTATCTTCAGAGAAAGCAGGATATCATGGCGATCATCTAAAGTGTCAACTTCCGGATTCATCCTTCATCACTGAAAAACAAAATGGCAATACTTGGTCTATGCAAATAATGTTATTGTTATAAACGACATTTTTCGACAATTGAGACTGTTAGTAAATACGTTAACAGAGCTACAGTGCAACGTAGATAAATCACGGCAGTATACCCATCGACATGATCACCGGAAGCGGGAACAAGCGGCTAGGCAGGGTCAGACGCAGGTCGGTTCGACGTGCTCGTAACAAATCAGCGACGGAATCAAAAGTACGTGGCTTGTCTCGCAGTCGAATTACGGTAAATTAGCGGGAGTAAAGAGTCAGCGCCGGCAAGAGCAGCAGGTACCTACATCGAAGAGAAGACGAATCGTACAGGACGGATGGGCAGGGGCAAACATAAATTAAGATAGGGGACTGATTATGAGGCGAGGGCAGGCTATCATTACCCGAGCCATCGTGACCGGTCGACCCTGCAGCAGCCGCGGCTGCTGAACACAACGCGCTTGTTCGCTCGCTCTCTTTCTCTCTTTCTTCATGCCGGTACACGATGTTCGCGATCCGCCTGCCTCGTGCTCCGATAATGTCGGGGTGGGAAACTGCAAATTATTAATCTCCGTTCCTTGCATTACATAGTTCAACGAATATGAAACGAGTATTGTCAGAAAGATATGAAACCACCGTTTCGCGACCGTCGAGGCGCCGCGCCACCATTAAATTAAATTTTTCTCCCGGATCAATCTGAATGTGATAACACTGACAGCGTAGAACGAAACCATATCGGCCATTGTACTTGTATATTGTAATTATTGATCATATTCGATGGTGTTATGAATTTCTAATTAGCACGATTTTATATTTTTTAATATCTTTTTAAATTTTTTTATAAACCATTTTAAAAGCAAGGAGAAAAATATAAATTAATATGCGCTAGAATTCTAGTAAATTATATAAAATTATCAAGTATAAGGACATAGTACCTATTTATATAAAATTTACTTTTATTTTTCTAAATGAGTGATCGTATAGCCATATTGTAAAGTATTTTTTACACTTTGTAAAGTAAATTTTATGCTACTGCAATTTGTTACTATTTTTTAATCTATAAATTACATCTAAATAGAATTTACTTTGTCAACGAGTATTTTTTGCCTAACAAAATTTACTGCACTGAGAAAAAATTTGTTTAACTAAACAAATTTAGTTATTTGCAGATTTGATTAATTCAAATTTTATTTAATCGAATTTAACCGTAATTTGCTTAACTGTTCAATACTAAGCAGATTACGATGCAATTCAATTAAATAAAATTTGTTGTGCAAACTATGTAATGCAATAAATCTGCAAACAACTAAATGTGTTTAGTTCATTGAACAAATTTTTTTCTTTGTGTACACGCAAAAAATACAAGTATATAAAAGTCTTGAGAATAATATGATTTACTTTACTGCAAGATCAAGAGCAATTTGAATGGATTTACTATAATTGTATTTTTTACCTTATACCTCTGAAATTTTATTACTTTTGGACAAGTAAAGTTTGTTCGACAAAATAGTCAGAATATTTTTATTAGATTTGTAAAACTGTCCATTTTTCTCCGTGAGGGAATAAATTTATGTCTGTAATATTACGGATCGGAAAACGACAAAAATACAAATGTAGAAAATGTTACATAAAAACCACATACAATCATTATTGAGTGGCAGGTGGTAATACACGCCTACGGGACGAGGTCGCGGCGAGGACGATCGGAAAGGACTCGGCCGAGTTTCTGCGCGATGCTATGTAATGCAATGCAATGCAATGCAATGCAATGGATAGGCGCACGAACGCTAGCGCGACACGGAGAAAGTTCCACGTTAAGCACCAGACTTTTCCTTAGCCGGGAGCCAATCACGATCTGCGGTCGACACCTCTAAGTTGTCTGTCCACCCAAAGCGATGGGGCGACGCGATAAAGACTGATACACATTGCCCACGCAGTTTCTATACTCACGTTTCTTTCTTTCTTTTTTCTTCCTCGCCCGCAATCACAGTGCCTTCCGTGGCATATCGCAAAGTAGGTCGCTCTCCGTAATTTCCGGTGAAATCCAATTACGATATATATATTTCGCACCCGATTTGATTGCATCGATTCGAACATATGCATCTCTTGAACGGAATTCTGGAGTCCGGAAATGAGAGATTCTGACATCGCCATTTTTTGCTCATTGCAATGATGTGTTATAGATATAGAATATTACAGTCTTGCGATTATTATTCGATTTATATCAGATATAATTTCTTTAAAATTATTTGAATGGCATTTCTCAGCACATATCAGAGAATCGTGCAACTAGATTTTTTTCTTTGCAGGGAAATATTTAATATATTTGTTATATCAAAGAAAATAGGTATCTAAGTCTTGTATAAAAAAGCGCCCGTTTAAAAAATTTTAGAGAAAATTCTGAGAATCATTACAGGGTCGAAGCTTGGCCGATCATGGCGACCGATATGCATTGTATGACTCCACGCTGTGCGTGTTCGCGGCAGCTGCAATCTTCGACAAAGTCGCGCGATATACATGTCGATATATCTCAAGTTCTCGCGTAGCGATCAGTTGCGCAATTCTCGACATGGTCCCAGTACGTCATCGCCTTACCAAGTCGTTCTCTTAGTAACTCAGTTCTCTCGCCTCTCGTGTATTTGTGGGCGCACTTGGTATGCGTCAAAATTCCTGGCAGATTGAAAATTTTAACTAGTATCTAGTATTTAGACCAACTTGAAATAAAATTTCTTTGCTCAAAAATATTTACAAACTTTACAAAGATTCTGATTTTAAGTAATTAGTATCAACAAGTTTGGACTAGAATTTTAACAATTGATGCATTATTTGAAAATATTTGTGCTTTTGCAATTATATATGTTATAGCTGTCGAGAGCAGTTTACAATGCAGTTGTTTTAACGGTCGAGTTTTGCGGCCGATCGCAAACAATTAGAGATCGTATCTCGGTTTTTTTCCCTTTCCCTTCCTTCACTATTCTCTCTCTCTCTCTCTCTCTCTCTCTCTCTCTCTC
>NW_012130087.1:1280079-1293304 GCF_000143395.1 Atta cephalotes
GTTTACGGTTACGTACGGTTAGTCGGTCGACGTACGCAACAACTAACGTAGTAGTACGTACTCTCGTTTCCTTTCCTTTCCTTCCTCTACTCTCTCTCTCTCTCTCTCTCTCTCTCTCTCTCTCTCTCTCTCTCTCTCTCACTGCTTCCGATGCAGAGTCAGGAGAAACGGGTTCGCGATTCGAGCCGAAGAAACATTACGTGTGCCGTTGGCAATACCGGTAAAAAATAATTCGTGCTTTTTCCCCGTTTGTAATTCTTCCGCCTACAATCGACCGAGATACAGCGCTTGCGTGAACATCCGAGCGCTTCGTTCATCGACAAACTGACGTCTATTTCCCAATCAATGTACGTATGAACATTTATCGCATCTCTTGTTTGTAATCTATATGTACTTGTAATAAGATTATATCTTGTTATCTATTATACTGCGTCTTTTTCCAATCATGGATATCATATAAATTGTGGCAGAGAGATATAAAGCGCACATTGCATCGCGAATTAGAAAAATTACGCTCGTAAATTACGTCCGTTGTGTAATCTCAGAGTTGGAATCGTGCGTACTAATATCGGTATATTCTCGGTTAATTAACTATTTTTGCTGAATTAATGGTTTGATTCAGCGTCGGAATGAACAGAATATTTGCATGCAAACTTCGACGTAACGGAATAGGTCATATTTGAAGCTGTCCATTCCGTTCTAACGACTAGATCATCGAGGCTGAGTAGCGCATAGTAGCGCATAAAATTTTTATAAACCATTAACAACAATAAATGATGATATAAATGTCGCTACTTATTTCTAGAGCAAACTAGCCACCACCTTGTATAAATCTTCTTCGACACACGTTCAATCTGACTGATAATTGCATAGAAAAACTGTAAATTGTTGTCGTAATTAGTGATACACTCGAGCGTGAGACGTTTCTGTATCTCTGTTTGCTAATCTTCAGAATGGCGTTGTTCGTGCCAATTTCAAATCCTAAATATTAGACTCACGGCCGTCGTAAAGATTCGTTAATGGCGACAATTTACATCTTCATAAACCGTCCCTGACATAACAGGAAACGAGGAGGTTTCCTTTCGAGGTCCTAGCTACTTTGCTTGACAATCTTTCGTAATAGAGGCGGAACATTGGTACACCCAATTTCCGATAAGCATCGTCGGCCACCGCGAGTCCCGTCACTGGTTTATCATTAATGTTGATCCGTTACTGCATGCGGTATTGATATATCGGTCATTTCGTACAACGCAAGAATTCGCGTCTATTCCCCGGGCCCCAACATTAAGAATTATCATAATCTCACTGTACACCGGCGGATAATGCGGATGATTTCCTCATGAGAGCCCAGAAGCGGGATTGCGGCAACCGGACAGTTCCGTGTCCATTTGCCTCCAAGCAGCACGCACCGACGTTTTAAGAAGTTCTCCGCTTGCAAATTGTACTGATTGGCTTCGTAGGCAGATAGTTACCGAGTATATCCGAGATCGCCGTGGTCGTTCGAGTCGACCGTGATGTTCTTGCATGTATATTTGTGTCAATTATGTCATTTTCATCGGCGAAGAAATTCGCACATTTCATCTTTTAATATCTCGTCAAAGTTTACAGTATAAATCTTTTAAAAGAAATTGAAAAAATATATTTCTATCTTATTTTTTATCGATAAGTATACATAGGAAACATTTGAAATGTTTTAATAGTTAATTTTTAAAATTTTACAGAGAGATGTATATATAAGAATTAAAAAATGATATTTATATTTTAATGACATAATGATAGAATTTATAATACCTGACATTTGCAAATTTTCAACAGATATGCGAGATCTCTAAATCGAATGTTAACTTAAATCACAGCTTTAGGAGTGTTACATTGTTGTACAATGTACATTATAGTGACATCCGTTGGCAGAGACGTTTGCTAGAAGGATCTTACGATAAAACTACACTACGAATGCACTCGTTATAAAAACAATGAGAAGTGAGAGGGAAGAAGGAAACAAGGAAAGAGAGAAATAGAAACAGGCAGCTCTATTTGCATAACCGCCTTGACTCACAAAAGTCTATGATAAGTTGACCCGATAAAGACGACTACTTGTAATCCTCGGCTTCCGCGCTCGCGGGACACTGTATATATCAGAATATTGCGAGCTCACGGCTGTTTTTGAACGGTATTACGTTGCACTATTTCGCGCGCGCGCGATTAGTGTCGATACATGCGGGGATTCTGCAAATTTGCCTCTCAGTTTCAATCCAATTATGAATTGCGTATTAACGTTGTTACACGATAATTAAAGGTGACTCAATGCGTGCAGAAAATGCAGAAACGACACAGTCGACCGATCAATTAATCTTTGCGACATAAACACTCTAAAAAACATCGATATGATTTTAATATCATGCGATGTCTGTATTCACTGCATTGTTAATATAAATGTGTTAATGTAAATATTAACATGGTGTCGATTTAACCCCCTGTTTATATCAATAACCACCTAACCATCATAGTGTGGATTTAAAATCTATGATGCTAATATCATACAGTGAGAATTAGATATATAGATACATAGTATTAAATCCACACACTGATATTTTTTTTAGAATGAAAGTATTAATTAATTATGATTATTTTTATTTTAATTTATAAAAAAAATATTAAATTTATTTTTTTGACAAAAATTAAAGTTATGTAAGTATGTCTCTTGTTTTATTATCACTCAGATGCATCGCGAAAATACGGATTACGATATTTCGCAGTGAATAGATCTGCTTATCGCGAACAATAGCGGTAGTGTCTTACCCGATACAGGTAATAGGTAGACTTAGGTGGCAAATAGTATGCATATGTAACTGAGAATGCGTTCGCTTAGCAGATATATTCGCGTGTAAACTCGCATTGAATACATACCGGGTGAACGAATGTCGCTAATACATAAATTAAAATTTTTTTTGGTATGAAAAGTTGAATACTTTTAAACAGAGAAAGAGAAAGAAAGCGAAATCTTTTCTCATACGAATGAAAAACATAATATCTTCGAAGTATAAATTTATTATATTTTATGAGTTGTCGCTATAAACGCACTGTAATCGCGACTCGATCGTATCCAGAATTTTATCGAGACACATTTGGAGTGTATCATCACCATAAATTTCAAACAAGTGTTTCGTTTGCTCTCTAGATAGTGAATAAAAATCGAGATTCTATCGAGTAAAGCGGACACCTGATGTACGAGTGGAACGTGAAAAGTACGAGGGTGCGTGTTCACGCATGTGCAGGTGACAATCTCGTTTGTGTTCACATGATAAACGGTTCTCCGGTGGTGTTATAGACGTTTGACGTGCCGCGCGCTGACCGAGAACTGTCAACCACGTTTGCAGTATATTCCAAAGATTCACACGTTTCTCAAATCTTCTACTTCTCTGCCGCTCTACATGTGCTCATTTGTAAAAGCCATAATATGAAAAAATAGTCTTCTAATTTCTATACATTATATTAAGACGATATAGTGGAGAACATATCGATTAATTGTAAAAAAGCTATAAGAACCGGCAATCATTTCCGGGCTTTGCGCTCATCGCGCGAGTGACAATCTATTTCCTCCTTCGTGCGTTCGCACGATAAACCACTCTCGATAGAATTACCCGACGTTTCATGCGGCTTACGAGCGTTCTCTCCGCAAGGCCTACCATTTGCGTTGTACACGCATACCGGAGGCCTCGTTCACCCGGCTTAGTAACGCCGTCGTCCCTTTTCATATCCGCGTTAACCTCCGCGCCGTTCGGTTAATTGATCCGGAATACCATTCGAGCCTCTTAGGCTTTTTCTCGTCCTGCCCCCTTCCAACTTACCCCCTCGGCTTCGGTCGGTCATCATCCCATATGAAAGAAGCTCCTGGTCGGTCCGTTCTTTGACTCAGGGAGCGGAATTTCAATGCGTCCTACGGCCCTTCGCGAGAGAGATTCCCCAGTTATTCCCATAGTTACTTGCTAGAGAGTATGTGCAGCGATTTATCGGCGTTTCGATCGAGAAATAGAAAAAGTACTTCTTCTTGAATATCCAACTTGGCAACTTCCACTGAGAGCGCGATGACGCTCGAGTACCAGGAACGTTGATTTATCATCCGATTCGCATTTTTTTTAATGTGTAAACTGTATATAATATTTGATTCTGATAATATCTGACTGACTGAAGGATCAAATTTTTATTCTACAATTCACATCACGACTTTGTACTTCAGTATAAAGGATGGAGCCCTACTTTTACAATAAGGATATCTAAAATCGACGAAGAACATCGCTAAACGCCTATTTCCGCGGACTCGAAAATCGTACTGTTTGATCATACGTAATGCACGATGCACGATCAAATAGGCGGTTCCGTGACTTAAAGACGAGTTTGCGGAAAATCAAAGTAGCAAGGACGGCGCAGACGATTGCGAGGCAGCGAGCAAAGGCGGTTATTACTTAATTCTAAAGGTAGGCCTTTAACATTACGTACGATTAATCGAACGCTCGCGATCAGCGATCGGATCGATCTTTCGTGGGTCGCATAAGATCAATATAGAACTCATGTTGGCGTCTGTAGATACTTGGCGTCTGTAGCTGCGCACATCTCATGTGTGCCCGGGTATCCTGAGCACATAACTACGTGATCTGAAGCGCAGAGACCGGCTGCGGCTGGCCAGCGGATCTGCTTAGCGCAGCGCAGAATCGCTCTATGACCGGTCTATAAATCTAGTAAATCTTAAGACGTTGGCTGTTTTATCGAGCAACAAACAGGTTACTAATGCGCCACGCTCCAATCATGGGCTCGCGTGACGCTCCAGGTAATGCCGCCTCGGCGACCATTTTTCCCTCCTCGTCTCGCTCTCCTTTTATTTCGGTCCACTATCTCATGCTTGCGCGTCGCACTTTTCCGATCCGTGATATCCTAAAGGTTAATTCACAATCTGTCTATTCTGAAAAGTTTCGATGTGCTTGACTGAAAAATCTCTTTCTTTTTTCTGTATAAATATAATATATTTAAATCATTCGGTTATACATGGCGTGAAATAACTAAACGCTCGGTTAATCCGCTGTTTCAACGTTTTCAACCCGACTCAAACGAATTTTTCCGAGATAGCACTCGCAAGCGGAAGCGACCAAGTGCGACGAGCGTACCGGATTGTTGCAAAAAGCAACGCATGACACGTGCCGCATCGCTGTGCGCCACGCAAGAAGCGCTAAACTGCAAAGTATTTCTCATATATCTGAGTAATCGTGGCGCAAGTAAGCACAGTGAAATGCATCTGGTCACATTTCGACGTTGTACCGGAAGAGCGTAAGAACCTTAAATCAATTTCAAGGTAATCCGTGCAATTTAAAAGTGCCTGTATGCGTGCGTTATTATCGCATGCCAGAGATGCAACGGAGCTGAAGAGGGGAAAGAGCATATTTTTGTTATTATACATACACACGCACACACACACACACACACACACACACACACACACACACACACACACACACACACACGCTCACACACTTGATTATTATTTTTAATATTTAAATATTTAATTTTTACTTATACATATTTGTATAAGTAAAAATGTCTGATTGGTTTAATTGAAATTCCGGTTGAAAATGGATGAATTTTTTTATTAAATCTTCTGGTTCGTCTATTCTTTTCAACCGGACATTTTTCTCAGTGTATGTATAGACGCGTGCAATATAATAAATATTGTAGCGAATTCGATTGGACGCACTCAGTGCGCACTGGTGCACATTAAAGTCGTACACAAAATAACGTAAAGATATATTTATAAATAAACACAGAAATCGATTAAATCATAAAATACTCAATACATTACTGTACTGTTAAATAAAATATGTATTTCATAATTCGAAATATTTGCATTTCATTTTTATACTCAAATTAGTGTACAACGACTTTAATATACACCAATACGCATTAATGCTTCCAATTGAATTCGCCATTAGATAATTATATACAATTAAATAGATATTTAAATAGATTTTATAATATTATTTACATATAATTATATATATATATATATACAAAATCTAATTATCCGTACAAACGTACAAATAAAACGAATACATAGGTATCTCCTATAATGTTAATCGCGTTCCATCTTTCGTTTTATCGCGTGCAAATGTGAGTTAGCCTTAAACTCCGGCAAGAGCTATCATTCGAGATCCTGGCGCAATCGCGCAATTTATTTGAGGAACGACAGACGTTGTCTCCCGCCAGTGTACTTCCTGTTTATCGTAAAACTCGGGGCACACTATTAATTGCCACGCTAAATCGCGCAGCGTCATATGTGTCTCTGTAAGGGGATTAATAATTAGATGATGATTATATGCGCGACCAGGCTGCTGCTCCCCGTGCCGGAAACCGATCGTTGACCGCGCACCGTTCTATCCTTAGCCTGTTTCAAGCGCGCAATGCCGCGCACGTTGTACGTGGAGCGAACGATATTTACGACACGGTGTGCGTGATAAATACGAAAGTGATTTAAGCGAGTCGGGTGGTACCGGTGGCGGGGCTTTTTGTTCACGCCCCGCGATGCAGCGCTCACGATATTATTTCGATAGCGGCCATTATTATTATTATACAAATGAGATTGTACTTAAGTATACCGTTACGCGAGAATATTTGCACATGCATATGGCTATCTTTTCCAAATTTCCTGTTTGCTACCGATTATTCTTCGAGTAAAAAGTCGACTAAACTCATGGGAAATTGATAACAAACGTGTTTACGCGACCCAAAGTGCATTTGTTAGCACGAGCAATTAGGATCCCGACTGTAGGAAATTTAAAGTATGCTTTTCGGATTGCGTGGAAAGTACTGGACGATCTTTGTCTTGTAAATAAGTTATTAAAGCGTTCCGGAAAGGATATAGAAGCCTCCTCTCGTTCGCTTTTCCATCCTCTCTGTCGCCTGGCTTGCGACCGTTAACGAACCAGAGCGCGTCGTATTGTCGCAAATTGTTCGAAAATGCATCATCCTGCGAAGTAGAAAGCATGGCAAAAGCAAAAATCTGACGACGGCGGTACCGACCGAGTTTCCAACCTCGCTCGACGAAGCGCCACTCGAAACTTCCTTTTGCTTTAGTTGAGAATATTATGGAGATCACTTCCGGATTGACGTAACGATGAACAAAAATTAACTTTCGAAAGTCAAATCCTCCAATTCACCGTATTTATCGCTCGATCGTCAGACTCGAAACCGCAAAGCCTGTTAAAGAAACGTCGTGAAAGTACGTCGCGATTTAGTTTCGTCGATCTGTTCACAATAGAGTCGTTCTTCCGGGTTAAAATCAATTTTCAAACGCAAATCGCGTTTGATCAGTTCTAGTTTTTATTCTGTGTTAATCGTTGCAATTTTTGCTTTATTCATACTCTTTTGTTCTTCTGACGCGGAATTGAAAGTTTCCTTACATTTAATTGATGAGGCCGACTTGGTGGGTATTAATGTCGAAAAAAAGCTATCTTTCAATAAATGTTTCTATAATGAAAGATAAAGAATGTACGGAATATTCGCTACCAACCGGACAGGACGTTACCTTCGGGGTTTAGAAACAGTTGACCGGACGTGGATAATGGCTGGCATGGCCACAGCTGAGTACACCGACCCATCCTTCCTACTGGCACGCGGGTGTGCAATAAGCGGGATTGCGGTTTTAGGATGATAGGCTGTCAAGCCGCGTTGCAAATTATTTTCGGTGGAAAGCATGACATTCTTTCGTTCCTCCAATTATACGAGTAAGTACGGAACGAAAATATCTTTTCTCTCTTTGCCCGGGTCCATTCATGAAAATCTCATGTCTTGTCTTGTGAAATATCAAGAGTCAAAAGGAAAATATTAAACGCGGACGATTGACTTTCAATAATCGGACCATAGCGATGTTAATTTACAGTATCACGTTTAATCTTGTTGAGTAGTTAGCATAAATCGAAGTCGAAGTTCACAGTAAAACTTTTACGGTTCTGCATTAAGCGTGCCGAACGTGGAAGCGTGGAAACTGGAGTGAGACAACTCGCGTTGCGCTTGAATCAGTTATATGGATAAAGTTTAAATATAAGAGTGACAACGAGAGGAATACTTTGCATAATAGGAGGAGAGCGATGTTAGCGATGGTTAACAATAGTCGGATGCATGCAGCATGCGTATTTTGCTATGGCTCGTTGATTCCACGCGTGCTGCCCGTATTCACGGCTCCTTAATAGCCGCGTTGTTTTATCGCTATAGCTTGCTATAGTTATCATGTCGCTTTATTTGACTTTGCCAATAAAATTAAGTCTTATGAGATATACGTCATTTTGCGCGTAAGATGAACATTTTGAAAGAAACTATATTTTTGAAAGAATAAAAGAAAATATGTCTTTAATTAGTTATATATATTTTTAATTGTGTAAATAATGCAATAGAATGCACGGAAAATTAAAATTACAAGATCTAACATGTTTACGATGGAATAAACATTGAATCTAAGGCACGGAAAGCAATAATTTAGCATTAAGACAAAGCTTGTGATCAGTGTAAGCTTCACACTCTCGAAAAGCGGCGATTCGGGAAATTAAATGGAAACGTCAATAAACGCCTCGGATATATTCTCCTCGTAATATCGGTTTTACGACCGTGCGCACTCGCGAGAGAAAAATTTGTAATTCCTCGTGGGAAGAAACGTGCATCGTCGCTGCCACTCGTAAATAATCCCTTCCCATGGCGAGAGATGAGGCTTAGAATTAGCTGCAAGACCTTAGTGATCTGAATTGGATGTTGATATTTCTTAAACGGCAAGTGTTTGTTTGCAAATCAAGATCAAGAAAAATTACTTGCTGAAAATAATAAGATTTCACTATTAAAATATTATATTAAAATATTATTCGGATATAAGTTCACACGGAAAAAAATGTAATGTAACAGGAACTAAAATTCTAATAAATTTTATAAAATTGGCAGATCCATCTAGGAACAATCGCCCACTTGTATAAAATTTACATAATTTTTCTAGAAAGTGAGCGTCATCGTACAGCTATATTATAAAGTACTTTTTACACATATTTTATTAAATAATTCTATAAATATATCTCAACAGAATTTATCAACAAGTATTTTTTGCTGTAACGCTAACAAAATTTATTTCATTGCGATAAAAAATAGAGTTGTTTGTGCTTCCAATATTGAGAATGATTTACTTTATATATTACAAGATAATAATCCTTTAAATGGATTTACTACAATTGTAATGTTTTTACCTTTCACCTCTGATATTTTTACTTTTAAGCAAGTAAAGTTTGTCATAAATTTGATAAAAATAATCAGAATATTTTCATTAATTTTGTATAAAGTTACTTAATCATTTTTCTCCGTGTAGAGATCACGTCATAATATTAATAAATCATTGTCACACAATCGTCAGACGTGTGTCAATATTGCCAATATAATTAGAGAATTAGTACTCGATAAAATTACGTTATAGAATTCCTCGATTTGTTTGACAAAGAATTTGTATTCGATATTTGTAAAAATCAATAAATAAATAGTTATGTACATTTTATAGCTCATTAAGAGCTATCTGAAGCCGCACTGGTCTGAAAAGGGAAGTTGATCGGAATATCCGAGCATGGATAACGTGAACCGAGAAGAATGCAGTCTATATTGTACCATGCGTGGTAATTTTCAGCGTTAAATTGCGAACGGGTTAAGCTACTTGTATCAATTTTTCAAAACGTCTGGGCGACCAACGCAAGAAAACTTAATATCTTATCTGAGCCGACTTTTGCAAAAGCCGCTCTGTACGTCAGATATTAATGAAAATCCGTCGTCGACGGATGATACAGATTTTGTAACTTGCAATAGGAAAAAATCGAAGTTGCGTTCATGCAGTATGCATGTGAGAATGTACTTATTACTCAAAGTTCGTTTCTCTTCCTCTTTCCATTTTACGGAATTGAAATTCTTCACCTACATATATAATTACAATAGTGCTGCCATTCTTATTTTGTTAGAAAAAAATTGTCGGAGACAATTTTCATCGATTTCTTGAAAGCGTTAGAGAAGTACAGTAAGCAAGCAACGTATTCGACTGTTGTTAAGCCGCATTGAAGTCCTTATTGTCCTCGTTGTGAGTATCTGGCAGATGCGTAACAACGAGAGCATAAAACAGGCGGTCGAATTCGTTCGCATTCCCTAATAACTTCACACACCTTGACAGAGAAAAGGCCACGAGGTCATAAAAGGTAGCAACGACAGTGAGTAGCGATAGTAGCAGATATACCGACATCCGTAGCTGGACGTAAAAAAGTCGTGGAAATAAAAACTCAGCGTAATTATGTTTACGAGCCGCGCGGCTGCGACAATATAACTGCAGGAAGGAAGGCGGTGGAGGCGAAGGATGGTCGGACGAGAGGAGTTGCAGGAAGGAGGACAGAGGAAGAAGAAGCGGAGACGAGGGAAAGAGCGACGAAGGGTGACGTCATCAACGTGGTTGCTGTAAAAATTGGAACTGCTGCCGCGCGTATGTGAAAATTTCATAGTCGCCGAATGACGCGCAATTTTCTCGGTAATTCCGCGACCGAGCTCGAACACGACGAAGAATATCGTGCTTGTACGAATAGAAGTTAAGCAACATATCGCGAAGCGCAAGAAGTCTGCTTGTACGAATAATCTGTACGAAAGATCTGTAATAGAATTCCTCCATTCCAAAGACTAGAGGTAGATTGTCAATTAATATTTTTGTACGGAATCAAATATGGTAATCGAAATCTTTGGTAAATGGCACATTGATTCAACAGTGAAATCAAAATAGCAGAGAACAATAATTTCTATCGATATCAATCGATATTTTAAACGGAATAAGCGCACGGCGCGATAATCTTGAGAATTAATTATAAGAGCTTGAATACAGCGCGAACGTGGCGAGCATACCGAATTGACATCGTTGCATTTTGCAACGGCAATGCAAGAAGGTTGAGCAGACAGTGCGATTTCATTTCTCATTATTGCACAGTTAATTGCTAATCGATTCTTGTACCGCTACAGTTGCCAATCACGATGTGGTACGACCCTGAAGAGAACCTTCACAGGTAAAGCAACGATCCTAATCGTTTCATCGTTAGAAACAATTCTTGCAACGTATTGCTTCCGCCGTGCTCTAACTTTCTGCTTGAGGCTGGAAATGGCGTGAGCCTTCGAAAAGGATCATCAAAAACGAGAATGAGAAATGAGCAAGTCTATCGATATTTTATTTTGTCTATGATTTTTTTTTTATTCATTTTGATTAGATTGCTATGTCGATCTTCCGGACGTTTTGCGCGAAGCGAATATACTCGAATGAGATAATAAGAGACTGCTATTTTTTATTTTAAATTCACAAGCTTCGAACCGTATAGATGAATTACACAGTTAAATAAGTTACACCATCTTTACATGATAGCTTAAGGGTCTATGCAATTTCCATATAATAATCGTTTTTAGAACGTTCGTAGAAAATCGCTTCACAAAATCCAATCTATCGAGAAATCTGACATCGATCGCGCAACTCCTTATTTACTAATCCATCGTCACGGCAATGTTTCGCTTGGTCGAATCTTCGTCCAAAATCGCGACTCAAGCTTATCTTACTTTCCTTATCATTCTTCAGTGTATCATCAACATCCACTTTTCGCAACAGAAGCGATATCCATGGACCAACGCGTGTACGCCAGATTGTGGGTGAATGTGAAATATATTCGCGTTATCGCCTGGCGTACTCCGATCTTCTTCGATCCTGCGATCTACCATATCTTTTCTCGAACGCGCTGTTATCCCCATCGTAGGCGCATCGCATTAGTTCTGCATCGTAGGTACTCATTGAACGGCTACTATACCGCGATGCAACCCCGGCTTCCTATACTCCGGTCCCTATTTATAAGACGAGAAACATGACGAGGAGAATAGCGGGAGAGGAGGGCGGGAATGAAGAGCGTTTCTAAACGGCAGTTACCGTGTGGTCTGACAGATCGTTAGATAGATAGATCTCGCCGTATCGCGAAATTCGCATCGTACGAGACGCCTATAACTTTAGAATTCTGCGAATACTTTTGTGATACTAATCTCGCTGTTCTTCGACCATCAAATTCTGATCTCGCGATGTTCTAAGCTTTCAAAAAGCTGATTATAACTAGCGGATCAATTATCTGTGCGATTATATGGATGTGTCTAATTAATTAGATTATTCTAGTAACATAGCAGATCTGTATACATGTTTAAACTGAAGATAGATATGTACCAAAATAACTTTAAACTGAAGACAGATATTTATATTACAACTATCGTTATTTATTAAGAGTCTAGAATGGGATTCTCTTAAAAGTTAAAAAGTAATGCATAATTGATCAAAAAAATATAAAAAAATTGAAAGCAAATAAAATAAAAATTACGATAATAAAGATAAAACATAATAAAATAGAAAAATAGAAAAAATAAAAATTGATCAACAGAATCTAATAGCATACGCAAAGATGAACTGCATATTAACAGAAAAGAAAAGAGAGGGATGCACGTTTTATTATATTGTTTATTTCACGTACAATATGCGAATAGATGGCTTTAAAAGAAAAATTATTCTTCGAGTTTATTATTTCAAATAAAGCTAGATAACTAAAATGTACAAACAGTCTGCAAGATATATACACACACACACACACACATACACATAAAGAATATCAATGATACTTTCTCGTACATCGCCGTAGATTATCTTGAATGGAGAAATACGAGCAATTTACCAGCATTCTGTTCAAATGAACCGACGTTGTAACAGGTGAAGAGAAAGAGAGAAAGAAGCAGAGAGGATCCGTGTACTCTACACGGCGCCGAGCTTAGTCCAACGTGTATACGCATATCTAGTACCACGTGCATCTAAGTCCTAGTTCAAAGGATTCAAATTGCCCTTCAATCTGCTAGTGCTTCACTGCTCTTCGACTGAAGCACTTAGGCGGTCCGTAGTCGGCTGAATCATGTTTCACGATCCCTCTTTACTGTCCGTACTGAAGCTCTTAACACTGTTCTCGTTCACTCGCGCGCACGTACTCACAACGTTAAGTGGCGCTTCGTCGGTAAATCGATTCCACCTCGAGAGAATTCTGAGAGAAAGAGAAAGAAAGAGAGAGAGAGAGAGAGAGAGAGAGAGAGAGAGAGAGAGAGAGGAGGAGGGAGGGAGGGAGGAGGAGAG
>NW_012130087.1:1295398-1315709 GCF_000143395.1 Atta cephalotes
AGAGAGAGAGAGAGAGAGAGAGAGAGAGAGAGAGAGAGAGAGAGAGAGAGGGGTGAAGGTAGAGGAAAAACAAAAGAGGATAAGGATGAGGATGACGAAGAAGAAGAGGAGAATGGAAAAAAGGCAGCAGCTCCTCGCGTGACTACGTTTGAACGTCCGACACGTAGGTACACGTCGAGGTCTGTCCGTGTTTATCAACCATCACCCTTGGCAAATCACGCGGCGGAAACGTAGACGAGCAGCAGCCGTTCGACCCTTTCGAGCAGTCGAAGAAGTATATTTCGAAAAGAGAAAGCAATTTGTTTCTATTTCTGCCAATTGGCAGATATCGATCAAAATACAGAAGCAAGATCGTTATTGGAGATTAAGTTAATTGATTAATTATCAGCGAACGATAGGTTTAGTTTTGGAAACCTGTATGTGTAGGCAGATTACCAGCAAAAATTATGTAAGTATATTTTACGTAATCGTATCCAATTAAGTTAGGCTACTAACAGAACCAGTAGCACTCTACGCCTTCGTCACTTTCTCGAGGCAAAAAGGTCAATACGTTTGTCACGCGAAATATCTAAGAGAAACATAAATTTGTGAACACGCGAGTTGTTACTCGTTAGGAATTCATAATATATCTTCGGACGGGAAAAATATAACAGGTCATACGGGTGAGGTAATATTCGTACGAAACTTCCGCGGGGAAGGACACTCAACAATAAAATTTCTCGCAGAGAGACCAAGGATTTCCTCGAAGCTCGATCTGTAACAGTGGGAATTTGTACGAGGAAACCAGCGGCAAATATCTTGCTCGGAAATGGAATGAGAGGAAGAAGAGGAAGAGGAGGAGAAGGAAGTGACTATATTGAGGAGGGAGAAGAAGCGTCAGATTAATACATCTTATTTATATATCTTGGTAAATACAGCAGCGATGATAACGAGAGATATACTATTACCAGATTCTTGGTACTTTGATTAATTGATTAGTACAGTAATAAAAAGGTTAGATCGACAAGAGAAACAGGAAAGAGAAAAAGAAGGAGTCAATGATTTCACTCGAAGCCCTCTCATGTTTTTAACATTAATTTATTGCAACTGTGATAAATCATGTCGGTGATTATCTCATTTATGATGGTGACATCGCTTTCTCTTTTTGATCTATCTCTTTTATAACTGTAAGTGAAAACTTTTATGCCAAACAGTGACAAATAGATTAAAAAATCCAAATTCTCTTCTTGAATCACTTTTCGGTATCTATCTGTTATCATCTATTATCGTGAATTTTCATCAACGGATTTTATTATCCGGAGCACATGTTGCATCAACTTGTCTGAGAAAAATCACTTGTGGCATAATCTAGCATATATATTCCTATCCTTCGACTTGTATGTTAAATGTGATTCAGAAACGGTTTCTTCTATCTTGTCAACGACTCAACAAAAAGTTGATTCGTTCACACTGATATCACATTGCCAACCGAATTGATAGCCGTTCCTGTGTTTAGTCGCGGTTGCTGGTGACGTGTGGTGACGCGAATGAGTAACACCGAAAGCATGACCAAGAACGGTGAAGACAACGGAGTAAAGCGATTTATCTAGCGGCGCATTAGCATAAACGGGCGGCGTGTTATGGCGCGCATTGGGGATACTAACATGTAGCGTGGCGCTTACCTCTCATGGAAAGTCGACGGATTCGCGCTCGAGTGATCTTACCACTCAATCGGCACCCTGTTCACACCTCTGCTGAGTCATTCGGCAGCGGGATATCACTTATGTCACGGCTATTGTATGATTCTGCTGCCAAAGTGAACGTCTTCAGTGTATTAAATCGAAAATATTATATATATATATATATATATAATTATATATGTATACATATGTGTGTGTGTGTGTATGTGTGTATACATAGGATATACTATTTTAATTCTGCAGTAAATATCTCGAAAAATATGAAAAATAAGAAAAACAGTGAAGGGATATATTTTAATAACGTTGTTTTTTTCTGGAGGTACGAAAAAGATATAAAGATCCATTTTAAAAAATGAAATTATGATTTTTTTTTACAAAATATGATTCCTCTGATTATCTGCATATCTAAAAGCATTAAGAGAGATATAAAAAAATCAACAGTTTACGAAATATTTTATACTTTATTCTGATACATATTGACACAAAATGTTAAATATCTCGTAAACTATTAATTTTTTGATAATTATACCTTAATACTTTTATGAACAGAATAATCAGATGATTCAACTGATATAAAGAAAACACATAGTTGCTTATTTAAAAAAATTGTTCATTCTGTGTACATATTTTTTTGAAAACAACTATGTATTTTCTTTACATCAATTGATTATATGTATATATATATAATGCATTCAAGTGTATTAAATTATTTCAAATGCTTCCTATATTTCTGTTAATCTTCTCCTTCAGCCACCAAGAACTTCAGAACACACGATTTGTTTTCTTTACCGTGTCACTCTTTCTATCTCACAACGACAAGTGTTTCATTCGCTCGGGGATAGCTAACCCGAGGACCTTAACGCGCGATAGTTACTGCAACTTCTACTTTCTTGTTATTTCTATTTTCCTTGCCTTTTGCAGCTTCAGAAACGGACGGGTATCGCGTTACTCGCAATTTCCTGGTGTCCGGAGCACGCACGTGGACCAAGCGGATGATTCCTTGGGAGGGGCACGCACTTAACTGCACGGATACAACGGTTGTTTCGTTGCTGGATGCTTCGTTTTTGGCTTACATATATATATATATATATACACACATACATACACATATATCTGACCCTGCCTCGATCTCTTTCGCCTCGTTAGCAAAAAGCAATGCATGCGATAGATATACCGGAAAATGTTGTCTGATACTCTTCCCGCCTTGTACCTTATCATATAGTAATTAAAATAGAAGTCTACCTACCTCTCTAAGACATACGAGTATCAATTACAAATAGCCAACACGGATCGGGTTAATACGTGAGCTATTTTCAATCGTATTTATCTGCAATTTTAGAGTAGCCGTCAAGAATATATCGCACCATTGCTTACTAAAAATATAAAAAATTATTACTACATAACGCTCCTTAGGCGATAAATTAAAATATCCTAATTATGAACAGGCGATGAACCAAGAAATTCGATAACGGCATCTTATCCTACGATCATTTATTTTTGATGCTTCAATTTCTATTATATGATTACATGAATCCTTTTATAGGATCAAAAATGCCGCAATACATGGATTTCGAGTGCGTTGAGAGCACCAGTTATCTGCCAAGAAAACGGATTGACATAAATCATGATAGTGCTTTATATTTCTTAATAACATAAGAAATGCGGATATATCGCGTTATCTGCATAATTTTCCGAATGTTCGGCCTGCATATGCATCACTACGAGATCGATCCGAGTAAAGAAGAGAAGTTAATATCTCGATTCACACAAAGTGCATAAACTCAACCATGATTCTGCAAAATAATCGATTGTTTGCTTTCATTAATATAATTAATTTCAAATCAGAAAATCAGATCTCTTCTTGAGTTGCAGCATCGATTTGACTTCATGCCGAAATATTGTTGTAATTGCAAATATATAAATTTTAATTAGTCATTTTTAGTTAATTTTTTCCATAAAATAAATTTACGCCAAATATTTTTATTCTTTTCAAGAAAAGAGTTTCAAATTAGTTTCGATGAATGAATATAATACTTAATGCACAATATCACTCTTGTTCGCTCTTTATTGAATCGTTATAATTATACATTCGATTATAATATAATGTGATAAGTTATCCGATTATATATATTATCTAAAATATTTTATATTGGATAAAATAATTAGTTATATTTAATTTCGCAGTGCTCTAAAATGACATTACATGTGTTTTAACGATGGATATGTTTTACGTATACTTCACAAGTCGATCGAGTTTAATCTGGTTAAGCACTATCATGAATTATATATTATAGATATACATATAGGTATATATACAAATAATGCGCGCGCGCGCGCGCGTGTGTGTGTGTGTGTGTGTATAGTAGTAGAATAGTTGTTGGAAAGTGTATATCTATCTGTGGATAAAATTACTTAATCTAATACGATATGCCGATCAATGGATATTATACCGGATAAGAAATCAACGATCTGGCTTTCTGCTTTTAACCCATCCGGATGACCCTGTTAGCGAACACACCCTTGGAGTACCCTTCCTATTAGTGTTTGCAAGAATTCATACTGCTCAACCTGTTTAAGGTTGAATACGTATAAAAGCGAGAACACGCATTGATTCTAGTCGAAGCCTTTTTCACAAGCACAATAAATGCTACATCCCCTTATAGAAAATTATGAAATAGCGAAACGCGAGGACAGTAGATGACCTTATCGCGCGTCCAGTTATATTACACTCGATTCACACGAAGCGTTCCTGATACTTTTTTGGCACATCTTTTTACATACTTGCAGCAACGTACGGACATATGAATATATCACATTACTCATACATAATATCCAATATGTCCGATTTACGCGGGTTCGATAGAGAGGAAGAGATATACAATGCGCCAGAAGGGAAACAACGAGCGAGCAGGGACATGAGGAGGAGAGCGCGTAAGTAGCATTAGTCGTCGATTGCTGTGCTTTTATTGCTGGTAATATGCGTGGATAGCGGAATGCGCGAATTCTTCGGAGAGAGAGAAAGAGAAAGATAGATAACGAGATAGAGAAAGAGCAACAGGCTGCCGGTACATGATGCTGATGCCGCTGGTCTGTACGAATCGCTACGGGTGCAGGAGCAGCGACCGAGCAAATGTCGGCAGAGGTGAGGGAACTGTGGGCGTCCTTGCCCCGGGGGACAGAGACGTACAGGGCCTCGAGGAATATAGAATACAGCTGACCTCTTAAGCGGGACAGCTGTGTGTGCTCCAAGCCGATTTTGCGAAGTAAAATTCCTTCAGTTATCTAAAAACGAGTGTCTATCATCGAAAATTCTCGAAAACGAATTGACATTTCAACTTTTTTTTCTAGTACTAATCTTAGCAGGAACAATTTACTCTCCACGTTTTTACATTTATGCATTTTCCTAACGTTTGCGAAGAAATTTACAATTACTTGAATAGCCTTTCACGAGGATGGAATGAGATAAAAACATTAGAATTACGCCCCTTACATAAATTATATTATATAATTATACATATCATGTAAAGGCGAAGATAAAAGTTTCTAAAAAAAGTTTGAGTTATTTGAATTAGCCTCGTGCCTCAGTGAAAGTGTAACATTCATTGTTCCTCTTTCTACGAGCGAGCCTGCTGATGCAGGTGTATCTTCCGGTAAAGAAGATCGGCAGGGAGAGAGGAAAAGAGAACCAGCCAGTCAGCTACCAGTTAGCCCAGGTCAGGGCTGCCCGCGAGCTACAATTTGGCATTTCTCCTGGATCCTGCCGAGCGTAATTTGCTTAGCTCTGCCCCGTCAAGAAATCCGAAGAGGTCGATCGCCGGTCGATGCAAAATGAAAGACGGTACACGCGATGGCGAAAGTAGATGATTATACAATCAGTTTAATGATACATAGGTGCCCTGTTGATTTGGATAATGAAAAGATGCATATGGGATCAAAATAGAATTCTAGCGTTCGCGATTAATTTAAAACAACGATAAATATAGCGAATATCTTTAAGAATTAAACAAGAATTCAAAGATTAAACAGTTTAGAAAATGTTTTTGTTTAGAAAATGTTGTCCAGAAGATTGGTGCTTGATATCTAAACGAACAAGTATATTTCATTACATTCAATAATTATGGCAGCGTCTTGATTCGCTTAAAAATTGTTTCAAATTTTTCAAGAGACTTTGGCAAAGACCTTAATGAAGCTGATGCACCCAGTGGTAACATATAGGCTAATATGCACTGCGCAATCTGTAATGCTATGCCAATACAGCGCCCGTGCAATTTTATTATCGACGATGTTAAGCGCTTGATTCTGACGAACCTTCTTCCGGGCTTTAAGGCCGGCTGTTATGCCTGCCGCGCCTTTACGTAGCGGATGCGGCCCGTTCCCGTTTCTAGAGTCCGGTTGCCGGAGGACCGTGCACGAGATATGCAATCTCTGCTTTATCGTTCCCCCTCTGGTCGCTCTGAAATTCCAACCACGCTTGATCTCTGATCCTCCTCCGATGATGATCTTCGATGGTGTTTCGGACGATCGAGTTCTGTCTACGCGATAACGAATCGGTGATCAACACACTTCCGCGATGGTCCTTTTCGAACACATATAAGCATATAATTCGAACATATTATAAGATACAGCTTTTAATAATCGCCATTATCGGATTTGTCTGTCGCCCATCATAATCACGTGCCGTCTCATAACGGTACGACTAATTAATATCTCTCGCCAGTGCACAGATAATTCAATCATGTTACCGGCATACAACGAAATTGGATAAGATAGCTGTTGATTCCGCGAGATCGACTGACGCGTTGCAATCGAGAGCTCCGTGCATCAACCTTGGAGGTCATCTTACATAGACAGAAAAGAGAGGAGAGAAAACACGTTGCTATATTCTCGTTATATTTGTTATTCTATTCGCGGAGATCTAAGATAAAACACAAAGGTGTTGGTTCGCATTACACGTGCTCACAGTTATTATTACGGTCTTGGGCAAATTTGCGTTACATCTCGAATCATTTTCCGCATTGAAATTTCCGCGTTAAACTTGCACAAACGACCGAAAAATTTCAGAAAACATCTCAACGTATGCTAAAAACTAATAAGATACTCCCGATATAAAATCGTCGACAATTTTATTCTTATTCGAGTTTCAATTATGCAAATATTTCAGATATTGATTATTCTGTTTCTTGTATTTCGACGTTTTGTTTTTACATCGCATTGTTGAATATTTCTACGTCAATTGCCAGACGGTGACAATTAACACTTCCAGCGTAACAGTCTCGAAGGAAGGACTAATGAACTTTATTAAGTGATATTTATAAGCCGGAAATAATATTTCCTTATGTAGAAAATACGTAGAATTCACATACGGATTCTCTTAACGAGGCACTCGTGGCTTGTATAAATTATATTTCCATTTCGACAATTTTGATTCTCTCTCCATGGTCCATATTTAACAAATGTATTGCCTCTTTAAAGATCATTGTAGTTCATTAAAGTATTTGATGTACCATTCAAATTTCCGATTTTGCTTCGGTACAGAAATATGTATGCTGCATATGCATCGATGATATGTGACTGTACAAAATGGAAATAATCGTAACATAGTGAACAATCGATTTTAAACGACTATAACAAATGGCAGTCCGATAAGCTACATTGAACTAACAAGTTGCAAATCAAACTTCATTTCCTTTTCATGAGCGAAATAATGTGATAAACATTTTCAGAATTTGTAGAATTGAAATTATATGATATACGTACAACTTTGGATCTATTCTCTTTAATTATATTATGCTTTCCAAGCGTAGTTATGTGACGCTGCGTAAATGTGAGTTGCAAAGGTCTACGAGGCGGTAACGCGTCCATCAAGATAAATTATGAGATGAAATATCGCAAAGAGTGTCTTGCGAGAATTATCATTCTGAACGATCGTTCTCTATCTAATTGTTCGCGCTGCAACATCGCGTTTTGAGGAAGTCCACAATCCAGGAAGGTGTAGCCCGGGGTTCGCGATAAGAAGCAGCAACAGCTCGTGAAGGTCTCGGGACCTTAGGGACAACGGTTCTTAGAAGTGCAAGAGAGCTGTAATCGTTTCCCCGGCGGCTGCAGTAGTATACGAATCACTGTCGGCAGAAAAGTAGCAGCCCGCGGGCTCCATAATTTCCGTAAATACACAGTGAAAACACCGCGCGTCTCCTCGCCGCCATTCACCGCGTCTCGCTTCTTTATCGGGACGAGGAAGAAGCTGGAGAAGAAGAGGAAGCTTCAATAGATCCGCCCCGCGCGCAGTTGCCGGTCGATTGGAGTCAAAAACGTGCGCAAACACTCGTGCGGTTTCAGCGCACTGAGAGAAAAGATTTTGTTAATTTAGCAAGCTACCAGTACCTTTAACCGGCCACCGGTGGTAAATATGTACAACAAATTTTGTTGTTGTGTTTGCTGCTAGTCTGCTATACCAATCAATTATTAGTAACAGAAACAAATTATATAGAATCTAATCTATCTTTTGGATAGACTTTAGGCTCGTTTACATTTATAGAATTCGTAGATAATCATGGAGTCTTAAGTCGTAGGAAACCGAGCACAGTCAAATGTAGGAAGAATACTTGATTAGAATTGGTCAATTTCTTACGATTTGGGATCCTGCAATCGTCTATGACTTTTACATATATATATATATATGAGCCTCTTATTTGCTAGCGATACTATTGATTTATTATATTGACAAATTAACAATCGTAACAAATCGATCGGTTTTTTAATAAATATCACATTTGCTTTCCCTTGATTCGTTCCTGTAACAAAATCTTTCTCTGTGCGCGTGTACTTTGTGGTATCTTCTCTAAGTTTTCAACTATATTTAAATAATTTTGAGTTTTATTTCTTTAAAGTTATTTACGGGGATTTCGATTCTTTCTCTTTTTCTCTATCATCCTTAAATACTGATAGTATAGAATAGTCAGAATAGCCAGAATGTCAGAAATTAAATTATCTTCTTTCAATTACATAACTTATGTACCTAGTTGATTTTCCTGAACATGAGTGAAACTCTTATTTTTGACGTGATCACGAAGTACACGGAAGCTGATCGACTTCCGTCTCGTTAGACGGGCCACGGTTGCACTTTGACTGACTCCCGTAACCGGGCACGATACGCTGACAGTATGAACGATAATTTATTCGGAATGAGATGCAAGCTAGAGAGCGGCGCAAAGTCGTGCAGTCCGATCGGCGACCAACCGTATGACTTTCTGTCCGCGTGCCGGCTCTGCAGACCGAGAAATCATTTCTCGGATCAGCAGCGCTGTAAGAGGCGAGACGAGAACTACGGGCGGCCACAGACACGTGGATTCGTTCCTGTCGTCTGTTGTTGTGAATGAGAAGTTTATCGTGCTTCTTGGCGAAAAGCAACGCGAAGCTATGCGAAACAATCCGCGTCTTCATCCAAAATCAAAATTTCGATACTATACATAATATATACCTATGTGAGAATAGTTTGATAAGTCAGTGATTTTTTTAACTTGAACATAAATAATATAACATTTATATAAAAAAAAGCAGATGTAATTTTTATGTGTGTAGTATTAATGTGATAACTAAATTAGATTATTTTCGGACTTTGCATTGGTAAATAATATTCTTTTCGCGAGAAACGTAAATATAAATATCGTAATACTTTTTTAAGATAATCGATATCATGACACGTAATATATTATTCACAATCACGTAAATATGTTGCATAAATCGTGCGAGTTGTCCGATTCATCCACATGTCATTCAGTATTGAAGGCTTTCAACGTCAATGCTGGCGCAAAATTGAACCTTTCATATACAGAATTTCCTATTAGTGAAAGACGTTGTCATTATGTCGTTACGCGTTGAATTCATTTGTTTTTTGCTTGATAGGATTATGAGGCATGAATAAGGGTGTCATTACATACGGCGTAACTTACATCGACCAATCATATCGTTTCACTTGAACATCAGTTTCTGCCTAGTTTCTTTATTCTTTTTATGCTATTTTGTTGTTATGCCAAAACATGATGGAACCACCGAATGCATCAAATTCAATTTCTGCTCATTTTAGCTTATTCTGTCTGAAAAAATGCATATGGGTTTCGATTTTGCAACAATATAATTCTATAATCGCGCGTCCCTTTGCATCACGTGGAAAGTTTAAACCAATCGAAACCTATGTGGAACAGTACAATTATAGACCTCATTTTGCCTCTGTGATAGATTTCCTAATCATCAACTTCAACATTTAATATCTCGGATCACAGGACAGAGCGATGCTTTTTTTTTGCCAGATTCTTTCGTTTTATGCAAAAACGCGTCGAATAAGCTCAAGAATGATCTTTCTCTCTTTCTCTCTCTCTCTCTCTTTCTCACAAGACTTTCCGATTTTAATTATTTATTCGATCATCCGCTCATATGTACGCGATGGAAAGATGCCGGTTCCCCATGAGGTGTATTTTTCGAGAAGCGTAGGTTATGAAAACCAATCGTTTAGCATTTCTATTAGAGTGTACAACAGAAATTCTAATCAGCAATTGATCGCATTTCTCTAATCTTCCGTGAAATATGCCTAATCCCATATGTGAATCCCAGCTTTCAGAATGGCGTATTCTAATAAATAAAATATAACGTATTCTAGTAAAATTACTAGAATATGCAGGTTACGCTTACGCAGATTACGCCTCATGTGACGGCATCCTAACATTCAGTGTACATCAGGTACAACTAAAAGAAGTTCTAACGTTCTTTTCAAATGCGGTCTAATGATATGAGCGTCAAGAAAATCGACATAAAACCATGCGATCAAGTACAGGATGGTACAGGAAATAAAACGTGGAGAATGCGTCCAGAGCAGGTTGAAAATTGACGATCGCTAGCCGAAAACATTAGCGTTAACGAGCGTCATTATAGCATCATTATGTACGTCAGGAAATGCGTGAGACGAGAAATTTAAACTTGGAATCTACAAACTGGTTTGGTGGCGTCCCGCGTGGGCGAAATGTCCTCTGACCCTTAATTTAGCTTCTTCATCAATCTGGAAGCTTGATAGCTCGCAATCCTTTGCATGGCTACCATATCGCGCTTAATTTAACGGTACTTGTAACATCGAAAGTTGAATTTATTGAGACTATTACCGATTTCAATACCTGATTGCAATAAATGTAAAATGTGTATTCCACATTCCTCAGATTATACCGGATTACTAACCGATTTCGCAAGCAAATAATTATTGTAATTAACATCATTGTACAGAATTCAGATAATCGTTGATATATCCGAGCCGCTAATTAAACCAATGATTATTTTATCCGTACGAATATTTTAGCATTCAACATGGCCTCTTATTATCATTCTTGGTTCATCTTTCTTGTTGCTTACTTTCATTTTGTATGTTGAGATTACGATTCGATCTTATACTTTCATTTTTAATAACTAATCACATTTTTAATAACTAATGAAGAATTTAATAGCTAAATATCAAAATATTTTAATTTCATTCAATTTGAGAATAAAGATATTATAATTTTTGACATTATATATCTTGTATTGCTCTTTTGGACTATTTTTCTTTTTTATTTTATTTTGCAAATTAAGAGCCTATATATATTATTGATAAATATTTTAGCCTAACTATTCCTATCAATTAAAAAGAATAGTAATATAAGAGACTAACATCAAACAAGTCATTTAATTTGATATATGTACTCGATAGCTTCATCCTTGAATACTAAATTAACTGATTTCACCCGTCATTAACATAGTCATTAACACATTCTAATAGTTTATGGAACGACAATATGGGAGAAAAGATGTTTCATGATTGATGGTAAAGCGATGGTTCATGATTCAGCACTTGGATACCAATGTAAACAGGTACTCTGCGAGAAATCAAGTCGCGAAATATTCCGCAATGTGCAAAATATCGTGGCCTGTATTCACATACACGTGGAATCGTAACTTCGTAGTATTATATGTATCTTGCTTGGGTTATCGCGAATCGAAACCTGCGATATCGCCATTACTTCCTCGTTCGTTTTATTATAACCCAACTAGCGAACTCTAGGCGAATACATGTACCTCGAAGTACGTTCTTAAATTTGTTTATACAGAAACGTAATGCTAACGCTTTATGTCCGACTTGTAAGACAACGCGAATTTTATACATATGCATTATAATTTTATGCATCGCATTAAATAGCATGTAGTTGCCTCCTGAAATACGTAAGTGATATGTTTCTAATTGGGAATTAAAATATTTAAAACAATACTTGAATCTAATAAAATACTGAAGATACATCTAGTACTTTCTTATTTCAGGAATATCCATTATTGCAAATTGATACGTTGAGATGTCTTCTTCTGCATATTTTACAATTTGCTTTCGACATCGTTTCAAGTCGCAGCGCTGCTCCCCAATCTCTCCCACGGTGCGTGATCGAGCCTGAAAGATAGGCCAGTGAACGAGTTCAAGCTACGGAGGCAGACCTCCGTAATGAAATCGGCTCGCATCTGAAACGCACCTATCGCGGGGAACTCGGGGAACGTAGCAGCAACGAGGCGACGTGGGATCGTCCTTGTCTGCGCTCCCGCGGCCCCTATTGTTTGCGCTGACGACTCCGCTTTGCTCGCTGCCAGCGCAAGCAAACATGCATGTGCACGAATATCAGAAAGTAGTTCGCTTTGCTCGGTGAATTGTTTCACCGCGCCGCATTGAATCGGGTTTTGTTCTGAGTAACCCAGAAAGAAAGTGAATTTCTGCCATAATTCACTATTATAGTGAAGAATTATAAGCGCAATATGTGTTAATATTTTTAAAGGCAATTAATTTTCAATTAAAATTTTATTCCAATTTTCCAACAATATATATTCTTTTCTTAATTATTAATTATTTTATATTTTAAGACAAATAATAACGCGTTTTCAATAACGTGATAAAGATTAGAGAAGTTACCTAAAATATTTAATTCGTTTATTTCACTATTTTTTAATATATATAATGTCTGATAGATTTCGCACTGAAAAAGATTCGTCGTGATAAAAGAAATGAAAATTCCACTGCAAAAACGATATCCACTTGTTGCGTAAGTGAATAGATTTATTGGCTGGGAGGGAGATGCAACATCGACTTCGATTTATTCTTTGCGAATTGTTCAATATCGAAACAATGACCTCTGGAAATCAATATCGGGTGCAATCCCAACCGAATGTTGATCGAAAACGTGTGCTCAGTCTTTCGTGCTTTTTTCACATATTGAATATTCTACGAAAAAAAATGATGTTATATCAACAGTATTATTTTAATTGAAAATACTTTTGTCTATTCACAATAACAGTATTAATGAAATAAATACTGCTTTTATATTTTTTTATATTTTTTATATTTTTCATATTGTTATTTGTTAATACTATTATCGAAATAACAAGATTGTTATCGACTAAAATAATGCTGTTGATAAAATATTATTTGTTTTTTTTAAATTTTCCAGTTTTTTTTTTATAAAAGCAAGAACTTAGAAACAAAATTATTAAATATTTTTAATTCAGCCTATATTTAAATTACATTTTAATAATTAAATTTAATATAAAATTGAAAGATTAGACGCGTAGATGTACTGGAGATTTAAGAACAATATGTAATATACACTTTCTCAAGAGTCGAATAATCTTCCCTCGCACGCTCAATCTCGCGAAAACTTAGGCATGAGTAATCATCGTCGTAATCATCATATAATAAACACGTATGCGCAACTTTATCTCGAGCGTTATCGCGCGACATCGATTTCACAAGATGTTCCCAAGAAGAGGCATACAATTGCGTGTCTTTTTTTCGCAATTGTTTGTACTATTCATGTTCAAAAAAGGAAGTGATGACGATTTTAACTATAAAATCAAAGTGTGCAACGTACTTTGAGACCAGCAATCAATTTTATGCAATTCGCAAGCTAATAATGTGTAACTCGATTTAACCTTCCACGTTTTACATTCAACGTGCTGGATTTGCGTGTTATAACCATGTCACGAGATCGCAGGCGATATTTTCTTCCGCGGTTGCTAAAGAAGTGCGGACGAAGGTCCCGCGTTATGGTCTTAAACAAAAGGGACATTAAGCGTGGTGCAACACCGTCGATTTCCTCTCGTCGCTTCTCATTTTACGGTTTCTCAGGCGGAGGGAGCGGGGAGAGGAATGAAGACTGAACGAAACTGAAGAGCGCTGCTGCCGCGATGCGATGGGAACCGCGAGATAGCTCTGCCCACATTGATTTTCAAGAACGCCAAATTGCAGGAAGCGAGAGGTCAGATCGACCTGCCACGGCGGCGCAGTGTAGGCCGTGGGGAACCGGCCGAAGGTACAACGGCCAAGAAGGATGCACCTGTACACCTGCGACCGACTCGTCCGATGGCGGTCGACTTCGCTGATCGCCGAATGCGGCACTTCCGGAAGCCGTTCACCAGCAACTTTTGTTGCAATAAAATTTCGCCGACATCAAAACAATCTGACGTCACCCACTTCGAGAAAAAAAAACTTTATTCTATAAAAATACATTTCATAAAGAACTTTTGTCGATAATCATTCCAGGCTTGTATTAGTAATTACAAAATCATAATAAAGTCAAAATATGATGAGCAAATTATTATGTTTATTTATATAATTTATTAATTTATTAAATCATGAGTGTTACATTTTAAGAATCAAATATTTCGGGTAAGTAAAATTTTATTTATACAATGTATCGCTCTTGAGTGCTGTATTATTCGAAATGTTCGGTTCTTACAATTAGAATGTGAATTTCGTTCATGATTTAATTAAATTATGTAGATAACCATAATTTTTTTTTAATTTGGCCTGATTGTATTATAATTTTATCGAAATGCAAATTCATTTAATTAATTATTCGAAGCATTATGTTTTGATCGTTTGATTATTAAGAGTCAAGAGGAGGATCACAAATAGGAGGGGAAAAGAGGAAAGTGTGTGCACATTGTATGGCAAAAGCACATAATACGTCTACCCTAACCGGTACGGTATGGTTAGTGGAGTGCATGCTACCATCAAAGCAGCTGTTTAATTGCGTTAACTGGCACGAATGATAACCACGATACAAGTGACACCGATTTACTGTACGTCAAATGGCGATAGGATCTTATGGATTTAGTGAAACACGCGCGCTTAGTTGGGATCGAATTCCCATGCAGTCACGCTTTCGATATCGCGCTTGACCGATCGCGTTAATTGAAAATTACAATCAACAATTTTAGCTGACAATTTGTTACAGCCTGACAATACTTATGAGAATTATAAAAATATTATCTCCTTCTTTATGTTTTTAACATTGAGACTGCGAGAATAAGATAGAAACTGAAAGCGTTTCGGTTGACCCGCATCTTCAAAAACAATAGACATCTTTCGCGATCTACGATCAACACAATTTCATTTCGCAATTACTTCGGCGCAGCGTTTCCGACTGCATCAGCATGCGTTTCGCATACAATGCTGCTATAATGTACTGCTGCTGTTGCCTTATGAAACATGTAAGCGACGGTTACGAGAAGGCAAACGGTTAATCATCCATTTCACTTTTCATTATCTCACTGATCTAATTTAGCAGAGCAGATCAAATTACCGACTTACAAAAGCGTTAATAGTCGTAAATAAAAATGCCACGTTGTTATATATACGTTGCGCGAACGATGATGGAAAAGCGAGAGGTAAACGAAGGGACCACAGGGGCAGACCAGGGCAGACGTGCAGGGGACATACACGTGCGTGTACGAGAAGAGTGTATTGCTCTCGCTTGGGAACTCGACACGGAGCACGTCCTTGACCGGGTCTATCGTGTGACCGATCTCCGGGCGCATCACAATGCCTCCCCTTCACCGTGCCCGCCTCCGACGCGACCCTCTTCTGGCCCGAGACTCCGCTTAACCGCGCGCGCTTCGCACCGACCACTTTGTCTCCGTTTTTGAACGCAACCCCGTCCGTCGCACGCACGCACCTATACACGTATAACGTATGTATGTACATACGTAAGCGTGTATATGTCGCAGCACAATGTCGTCCTAGTAAAACAATACGAGATTTAGCACGTTCCCCGTTTTTCGCGACTATTGTTCGCGTGGTATTAATTACCTTGCGACGCGCAATATGGGCGGGATAATATTTTTTGTAGCCACAAAATGCATTTCACTTCGAGTAATAACTTTGACGATGGTTTGTGCCATTTTTAGGAATGTTGCGACTTTCAAAAGATTGTTCTTTTCAAACGCGATTTTAAACTGTTCTTTATTTTGCGAAAAAAATTTTGTTTTTTCTAACTAAAAAGCTGTTTTAAATTAATCTCTTTGTAAAGAATACTTTTTTTAACATGGAGGACTATTTCGAAGATTTTTTTCGACAAAAAATCGAATTGATCTGGAGATCGTACACTATTAAAAATTTCATAAAATTTAATATACTTTTAAGTTACACAATTTGAATTTTTAATTTCATGACATTCGACGACCACCGCTGATCAACTTTGCTCATTATTTATTACTTTGACAATTTAGAATAGAACATAAGAATTAATGATTATTACACACTTATATATGTTATTGCGACTTAGGTACGATTTTAAATTTATAACGTTTACACTAACATTGATCCAATAGGGGTTAAAACGTATGTATTCGTTTTACTTAAGAAATATATAATTAGAAATATAATATTAGCACATACAACTAGCTTGACTCGTAGGTCCTTCCTATTATTATAAATTTAATGTATTTATAATTGAAAAGTATATTTGTGTACATGCAATTTAATGTATTTTTCAAGAAAATTTATGAAATTTAATAAACTTTTCATAAAATTTTATGAAAAGTATGTTAAATTTCATAAATTTAATGTATACGTTCATTACACTTAAGTAACTATTGTAACTTAATTTTCAGTTAAATCATTTATTACTTTTAATTTTTTTGTTCATAATCACGAGCTTCATTTACATGTAAAGGAAGCTCGTGGTTACATTTCTAACAGTGTATATCCCTAGTGCTTTTTAAATATTTCCTCGCGGGCATCCCCTTTATTCCTGTCGTTCTAAAGATCCATTACGCAGCATCGATTTTTGTATTGCAGGCGTTGTCGTAAAAGAGTGTTTCCCGGAAAGGAGATTGTGCGCAGTATTAAAGATCATGAGAAAGGCAAAGCTCGTTTTCTACCAACAAAATTACGTTTGTTGAATGCACGCTTAACTAGCAATCTATAAACGCGATAAAGATGCTATTTCGCGATCAAATTATTATCGGTACAGGGCGTAAACCGCAAGAACACTTTGGCATACATAGAGATCAGAGTTATTTGGGATCAATAGCCAATATAGATATCATTTTTTAATTAAGTAATAAAATAAATAAAATAATCTAGAGGCGAATACCGAGTTACAATCTACAAATTGCGCTGATTTTTTTTTATCTTGCCGTAGAAGGAGAACCTCTGTTCATAGTTAAAATAGTGGGAGTAGACGGTCTCCAGTCGACATGCGGCGAGGGGGGGAGGGTAGGCTGAGACAATGGAGCATTAAAGCTACGGCGTGGTTTTCTAGACAGGAAATTACAGGGATCACGCGGAGATTGACAGAAAAACGGCTTTGGCGAGCTCGTAGATAGCAAGCGCACGATACACCCCCGATCTCGTTTCTCTCTCCTGACGTTTCAGCACACGTGAGAATCACCCTTTCCCAGTTCTCAACGTTCTCATGAACGTTGAATCGAACGAAGAATCTCCTGAAATCTTTGTAATCCCCGCGGCTATTAATTCGAATTGAAAAAGTTTACGAAAAAAATTTGCGAAAAAGCAATGTATATTTAAGGGACGATTAATAGCACGATTAATAACAACACATACAATTGGAACAAAAAAAGAAAATATGATAAATATAATATATGTTCTTAATAGGCATTGATCTCGGTTATTATTGATCTCGCCATAACTATCTTAAGCCTATATACATCCATGAGTATAACATCTCAATAATCGCACCGACGGGGGAAGGTTTCCGGGCATTCATGATTTACGATGCACTTCATTATCACCAATCGAACCGGCCGATAAACGCGCATCGCGAGCTATTGCGCACTCTATCATTTGACCGAGGGAAATAAAATATCTCGGTTGGGTACGGGAACGGTATATTTGCGTCATCGAACGCAGGTGCGTCTGGCAAACGCTATTTCTGAACCAGGAACCGCGCAACCAGTTTACAAGGAAGTTCGAGAACTGAGTTCCTTCTAATCGCCCAAGGCTACTACCAGGTCGAACACGCAAAAAGGACGAAGGGCTGTGAAACAATGATACAATTGCACTCACGTGCCAAATTGACCATATGATTGTCAAGTTCGACGCTCGATGAGTTTGTTGAAGACTTTAGCTTTAAAAAGTATGATATGGAACGTTTATAATTTGCTCTTTATTTGACATGTTATCATGTTTTTCATGATTTAAATAAAAGCAACTCTCTTTTTGATTTCGATAAGAACATGATAATTTTTATTGACGTCACAATATCCGCTCATCCGTTTATTGTAATATCGTTAAGTTTACATAAGAATATTCTTCTCATGGTTAGAAATAGAATTGATTTTATTTGCTAAGTCGATCGTTGGATGATACCTGTGTCTCGACTCACGGAACGTATCAATCAATTGGAGTAAACGTTCTTTTTGTATTTCAGAGATTTCCAAACAAGTTTAATAATTTTAGATACTTGAGTCATTTTATTTCTCACTTAAATCTGCGTGGAGCCTCAAGATGACTGTGCAAACACTTTAAATGTATCCCAAGAATCTAAACAGCGAGCTACGCCGTTCCCTGCAATATAATCGCATGACAGATATCTTGAACGATACGGCGGACACACAGCGCGGCTATCCGGCCGCGATCTCTCTGCGCTTGATTCTCGAGAATTCTTAACGCTGCTGCAGCCTAACTCCTTACACGAGAGAGACGCCGATGACGTACGGCGTCGTGGCTATCCATTATCGAGGGAACGATAAATTCACCCCGACCGCGGCCGGGGTTGACCGGGTGAACCAGCGAAGTGCGGCGTGTCGTACCGCGTGCTCGATTCTGCCGGGTGGTGGGTCTCTCGGCTAATAAAGAAAGTAAAGAGAAACATTGGGGCGAGAGAAGGCAGAGAGAGAGAGAGAGAGAGAGAGAGAGAGAGAGTAGGTAGAGGAGATCAAGCGGGATATTGGCAACATTAAGTATAAATGCAACCTACCGAGATTTATGCCTGTCGAGGAGAGGAGAGAGCGCCGGCGAGAAGAAGAAGAAGAAGAAGAAGAAGTAGATGAGGGAGTAGGGGAGGGAGGATAAGCACAGAAGGGATGAGGTCGCCGCGAGGCGTAGCAGAGGACCACACGGAGAGCTGGGCCCGCTCGTGGCTCGTGGGGGGCCCTTACTTCGACTTCGAGTCCCTTCGCGGGTTTCTCTATCCTTCTCACTCCGTCTTATTCCCCTTTCTTTGCATAACTGCGATTTGCTGCGATGTCGATACCGGAAGGTAATGAAAGGGAAACATCGGTGAGGGCAATATCCAAGATTTCTCGAGCAGTATCCGATTATCCAAGGAGGTAATGCAAGTCTAGTGCGTTCGAAAAATTCATGTAGAAAAATATTGAAGGTTGACATATCTATAATTATAAAGTTACTCACTATGGAAGTTTAGATATCTACATACTGATTTAAATAAATATTTCAGAAAATTCTATGAAGCTTATGATCTTGTTCCATATAATTTTGACATATGGCTGAACATTGACATGCGTTATAAAATAATCCAACGTTTAAATCTCGTTAGTAAGCGATATACGATTTTTCGAGATAATCCTCTTTCTCTTTTCATTTTCCTTGCTCTATTTATCCTTTGAATCTTTCTGCTTCATAGTTTGTAATATTTGTCGATGTAAAAGGAGAAGAAAATGACTGGCCAGAAAATGAAACTATTGCGCACAAGTGGATTGATGAGAAGAAATAGAGAATTTCTATCAACGCCTTTGCTTTTCTCGTATTCATACAAATTGGAATTATCGATTTGCTATAAATATGTTTCCTGTAAGCTTTCTTCTTTTTCAAAGATGTCAATAAATTACCGCTAATTTCAGCGTGTTTGTTTACTGAACAAATCTTACGGCTATTTATTTTCATTCGCAATACCTATAACTATACAACAAACCAGAGTTGGGCAAAGTTGGGCATAATTTAATTAACAATTACAGATTGCAATGTAATTCTTAATTCAATTCATGAATACATTTAATTGTTTTCCGCAATTAATAATTACGAAATATAATTACTAATTGAATTGTAATTGATTTGTAATTCTTTATTGAATTACAGTTTTGTCCAACTCTTCAGAAAATGCTTCTACATCGAAAAAAACTTTACTTGGATTAATTGAAATTCTGGTTGAAAAAATGGACGAGAACCATTCTAATTAAATATATTAAAATTCTAGTCGAGATAAACTGGGATTCTGATTAATATGTTCAGAATTTTTCGTCCGTTTTTAATGATATTTTTCTTTGTGTGTGTGTGTGTGTGTGTGTGTGTGTGTGTGTGTGTGTGTGTGTGTGTA
>NW_012130087.1:1315729-1331269 GCF_000143395.1 Atta cephalotes
TGTGTGTGTGTGTGTGTGTGTGTGTGTGTGTGTGTGTGTGTGTGTGTGTGTGTGTATAAAATTTTATATTTGTGCTGCAAAATGTTACATCTCTCAAACGATAAATGAGGTATTCAATAAATGGTCGCCTGTAAGATTAAGTCCAACGGATCGATCGAATTGAACGGACGATATGAGTGAATGGGAAAAGAGAAGGATAGAAATACATTCGTTATGCTCGTTATATCGGTAGCCATAAAGATAACCTGCCACTCTTGCATACGTAACACATAAAGTTACGCAATCATTACGGACATCGTGTCTAATGATCCTTGTTCGGGCCCGACGACGACGTCGGGAAAAAGCGAATCCGATCGTTATGGCGAACCGGTTCGTACAATGGTACGGTTCGATTTTAACCGGGCTCACCTCCGACCGCGTTTAATCCGCGTTACAAACGATCCAGCTGGCTAATGAAATTGCGAACAACACTTAGCCAATTGAACATATTAGGTCTGCTTTTTCTGTGGTTGAATTAGTACACACTCATGGAATTTGAGCGAGTTGGGATGTTTAACACTTGGCGAAAGCGAGAAAGAGAATTTTAATGCATAGTTCAGTGCAGGAATAAAAAACAGATCACTAGTAGGAAATATTAACAAGAATTATCGAGATAAACTGGATGTCCGAAACTCAACTTTCTTCTCTCAACCCCACACTACATCGTTGATCTCGGTCGCTTTGGAATCATCGCGCAGCCGGAAGCATCCCGATTTTTCGCGAGCTGAAGTAATGGAGCCAATTCGGCTACTATGATAGATACCCATACTATGCTGATACATGCCAATACTGATGTTTCGAGCACCCGGCATACGCTCGTTACACGAGTTACAAAAGTATCCGTGAACATTGGCGCGCGTCCGTTACGGACATACGAGCATACCACGCGAGGAACAAATTGAGCGATACACTCGGGGACAGCTCGCGCATAGTCGCGGTATTAATGTTGATCGTGGACGTTGATCGCCAACGGAGGAAACGATTCGTTAGCACCGTTATCATGAGCCAATCGCTTCCTCAATATAATTGAATTGATAGAATTGAGACGCCAGCGTTTTCGCTCTTTCTCTCTCTCTTCTTCTCTCGCACGAGAGATACATCAGATCTGGATGAGCGAATCCTGCGGAATGATATACTATATCTGCGGTACGGGAATTCAGTTAGAATCCTAACGCCATTTCCCAGTTCGCAAATTAACGTGCGCGAGGGCCACTTGCCTTCCGATAGGCGGATGCGGAAACGGCGCAGAGAGATTCATATGAGATTCATGCGAGATTCATGCGAGAGACTCATTCGCCGCGATCGAGTGTAATTGTGAATATATTTAGTCGGCGTATACAGATACCGCGGTTGCGAATTGGCGCATCTGTTACTCGGTGTGCGAACATAACTTGTAAATGTCTGTAACATTGTGTCATTTAATAGCTCCTTCGTAATCTTATTTCAATCATGTCTCTATGTCAAAAACATAAGTATTTGATACATTCATTGGATTTTCGATCGTCGAAGATTTGATTTCTTTAAAAAGTAGGGATACATATTATTATAGTTAAATATTTGAATAAAATCTTATTTTGGAATACATAAATGCCCAGTTTATACTCCGCTTTGAACAGCATTGAGACTTAGCTAGGATTGTAGAGCATAAAAAAAGAATTAAAAAGTTCCATATGCACAACTTTACAAAATAAATCCTTTGAATGCTACAACTGTTCAAAGTTCGCTATTATGACCATGTATTGCGTATCATGTTGGATTACACTTATTCGATTTTTCGTCATTCAATCATTTAGTATCTGAAATATGTCCAATCTTGACGAAGATAATTAAAACCTTTTATGGATCCCAAATGAATAATTATAAGTGATATATATTAATTGATGAAGAGAGGGGAGAGAGACATTCAAAGTATGAAACAAAAGGTTTTAATTACCTAATTGAAATGTAGCCAATATATGGACCTTATCTCTCTTTAGCTTCCTCATCAGAACTCTCTAAAAATATAAAAACATTATTAACTGTTCTTGCTGGCATACGGCATGAAACGGCGACTAGGGACTTAGCCGGGTTAATGAACTGTATCAAATACATTTTAAATATTATTTTAATACTTTAAATATTACTTCTTCGGTACAATTCGTTATCGCCATCATCGCGGGAAGGTGTCTTGGACACAGAGAATTTGGATAAGACTAGTGGTACGTGATCATAATAGAACTTTGAATAATTCTAGCACCCAGCAAATCTCTTTTATAAAGTTGGGTTTATAAAATTTTTGATTGTTTTTTGATATCTTAAAATTTTAGGCATGTCTCAAAGTTGTTGATCCGGGATCCAAATTTCCCTATAAGATTGAACTTAGTTCTTTGTCATGATTTCTAAAAATCATACGATCTCTGTAAAATTAATCCAAAAATGTCGATTTCGATTTCAACTAAAAAAAAAGTGACTCCGTTAGGGGAGGGACTCCCTTTCTCCTCCTTTTTTTTATAATAAGACTGATCTGAGTTTCGATTTGGATCAGTGGTCAAAATGTGGTTTTACTCGGACTCTAGAAACGCTGCAATAATAATAACGCTGCAAATATCAAATTGCTATAGACAAGTTTAATCCTGCACAGGATTACTGTTAAAATTTCAGATTAGATGCATTAATTTCTTTGTATCGATCGTGTAAAACAACAAATTGTTGATTCCATTATGACAATGCATTTGCTCACTTCTTTAATTACAATCGCAAAATTGTATTTGTAATTGTGAATTGCGCTTCGAATTGATTTTGTATGCACTAGATTCAGATTTAGTTCCCAATGAAGAGATCCTCTTACCAAACATGGAAGAAATGATTCGCAGTAAAAAGATCCTGAAATACTGAAGTAATCGATGAAACTAATGCTTACTTTAACGACCTAGAGAAATACAAATAACGTATTATACAAATAATATAAAAAAAGTTTGAATATCGGTTGGAATAAGTGTATTAAATGGAAAGGGGATTTTGAAAAATAAAAAAATTTCCAAAATCGTGTGTTTTCTTTATCAAGTCGGCAACTTTCCGAACTATTCTCGCATGTAAGAATTATTGAAATTAATATGTAAAAATTGAGATAATCATAAAAAAATCATGGTTCAACACTGTAAGAAAAAATATGCCCGGATACATGAAGCGTAAAATAAGGATTGCAGGTACAATGGAGCGAATTGTAGGTACAGCTAGACAAGCGGCTGACATCATCCACGAAACGTAAAACAGTTTGCAGAAAACGCGTCGCGTGCACGCGTCAGACACTAGACGGGTGCACGCCGCATGCACTCGAGCGTGAGATGCGTTGTGCGTCGTTCCACATACACTGACATACTCCGACGCATACGCGCGCGAAGCGCGTGAACGTAAAGGCGAATAGATAGGGATACGGCAGGAAATGATTCGCGTTGTATCTCCTCGTCCGGCCGAACAATGCCACCGTGACTCATTCTCTCTGCGCCCGCGATCCGACAAGCTACGAAATGAACTCTAAAATAAATCCGCGGCTTCTCCCGCGCTTGTTAACTGCGTTGTAAGGTCGTAACTATGTCGCAACGAAATTCTTAATCACCAATGTAAAACAAGAAAAAAGAGAAATATGATACTGAAGAACTTTCGTAATGTCAGTATATCGATATTATCTTCACGTGATCCATATAATATCGTTACTGACACTTTTCGAAATGCAGTAATATTAAGTAATATCGATCGCACGGGGAAACTCCTGGGAGTGAATTGCACCGAGCGAAATATGAGACTTTTCTCGTGGATTATTAGAAGTACCGCGAACATCTCGACGCGGGTCAATTTTCATTGCGTTTCTCCAATATAGAGAAGACTGTTTACGATACGTGTATATAGCGATGTAACATTGGTATATAATATCGGGGTGTAATTACGGCGCCTAATAGGGATTACGGCTTGGGCCGAAGGGAATCGAACATCGAGAGAGGGTAGTCCGATGATGATCGATACCATTGGTATCATCGCGCGGTAATTATGGGCGCGGTGCGGCGGCGGTGGCGGCGGTGGCGGCGGCGATGACGACGGTGGCGGTTGCGGCAGAAGCAAGAGGGGTACCAGAGGTGGTTGCTGCTCAGAGATCGCGAGGTCCCGGGAGTAAAGAGCAAAGTAAAGGGTTCCTGCGGTCGGAGGCGCGTTGTTGCGGTTAAAGCCGTAACACGTCGCGTCCAACCTGCAGCCGCTTCTTAACTACCCGCTCGCCGCGAAGCGCACTCGGATACCTGCTTGGTAGCCGCGCCGCGCATTTATAATATACGCGCCCGAGACGAACGCGGGGTGCGGCGTCGATTATTGGCCGGACACGACCGCAGAGCTCTACGGACAGTCCGAACCCGCTCGGCTTAACGTTCACCGAGTCTGCCCGGCGAATTCGAAGTATCGAGAATTTTCGCTAAATAAAAACCGACGATAGGATGAGAGTACTCGTTCGATTCGGGGAATGTTCAGTGAAAAAAGTATGCTTTACTGGCGCTATTATAATGTACGCGACGCGGGGATAAACTACAATTATCGTCATACAACACGATCTCGTTGTTTGTCTTCTGATTGATCTGTACGAAATTTATTACGTAAACCAAGAATTGAATCGCGTACCAGGAATTAAAATAAGAAGAAATGAAAACGTACATATAATTTCGATTTAAATCACTCGAATGCGTGGGAATGATATATATTCTTTCTAAAATTTTTAGAATTGTCACTCTAAAGAGTAAAATTTTACTCTTAAAAAATTCAAAATTAAGCCACTTTTTTTCAAGAATTGGCTCAATTTTTACTCTTTAGAGTGGAATCTCACTCTAAAGAATTTAAAGAGTACGTATTTTAAAGAGTACGTATATTAATAGATAATTAAGTTGTGACAATAAATAATTTTACTTGTAATAATACTACAGCTGTGAAAGACACACACAAGAGTAAATAAAATAGTTTTTCTGCAAAATAAGAATATTCAAGATTTACAGTACTAAAATGCATTCCCTGTCACATTATCGCGAAGTCTGCGTCACGAGATACGACTTGACAACGCAGAAGACGATTTTATAAATCATAACAAAAAATATGAAACACGAGAATCTTGGCTTCGACGCGAGCTGACGTAAGAAGGATTTTATGCGCTACGCGCGCAATTATAATATACAAGTTGAAATAAACGGCGAATGATTACCGAGGCGACCGCAAGATTCCCGGTAATTCTTAGTGAGGCGGTAGCTGGCATATAAACGTTTCGGTTGTATGTACGTGTATATGCTAGATGGTCACTCTGAATTGCCCGAAAAAAAAAGAACTATGTCGATCTGTCACGTGCCTATTATAACGCTGCGTGTCGGCACGTGAAATAAATGCGACCGCAAAGTCCTGTTTGCTAGTTTAAATTTTATAAGAGATCCTATTGCGATTATAAGTTTTGGCACAAAAAAATTCGCAAGCGTTATGAGAAATAATTTAGCGACGCATGCACGATTATATGTATGTACATAATCGCACGATTGTATGCGAGAGCCTTCTTGTGCGCATGGCAATTGTAGTCAAATGGACAGTATTGTAATTTACGGAAAAATAAAAAAGAAGAAAAAAAGAGAACAATTGCTCAATTTTCTGCGGCTTTGCACCGGCGATGTCCTTGCGATCACAACCGGGAGTATTGGATTCGCGTTTTTCTTGTGGCGTTTCCGAGTCTCCGTCCTTGCACGTTTATGTGGATTGGGAGAAAACACAGGATTTCGTGCTCATTAGCGTTCGATACCCCTAGCCATATCGATTTCCATCTATTGATTGCAAAAGCAGCTTTGTCGGTTCATTAAATTTACACAGGACCTTCGGTAATTAAAATCGAAGAAATCGGCTGCGGCGCGTGTCGACTCGTTAAAGCATAAAATTCACGTAGAAGAGTGGTTTTTATCGCACTACTAGAAATGTTTTTATTTCTTTATGAGTGATTATAACTCGCATATGTAAATCGTAAAGTGGCAATTTCGCTCCAATTTCACCGGTCACTGCTGATACGACGAGATAACAGCATCCATTAAGATTCCGAGTAGCGATATTAGATTCTTCGTGTGTCGATCAACCAACTTCGCGCAGCCGGTTTTTGCTAAAATGAGAAAAGCATTAAGTTCCACAACCGCGGCGCGTATTACAGACCTAATTAGATCACTTCGCTTTCCACTCTAATGCCTATTTGATCGCACTTGTTAACGATGCTGTCTAAATGTCAATCCCTAAGGTTTTTCGATTCCGGAAGAAACTAAGAAAGTTCATACTGAATTTTCGCGTTTTTCTTTTTGATACTCTTCTGGCAATGCGTATGTACCGTTATGACGATCTGAGGATTTAATGGAAAACATATTAATTTACATATAAAAGAAACTATTCAAGAGATGTAGGACCTACATATTTAACGACGCATGAAAGATTCTGTGAATTTCCGATTCGATTAAAGCATTAATAGAATCACAATCGGCATATTCAAATACTAATATAATTTCAGATAATTTGTCCTTTCATGATACCGAAAGGGTGAATAGTAACCGCTTCTATTATGCAAGATTTCTTAGAAATTAATTTTTTAAATAATTAAGCAGGAAGTGAAATTAACTGCCTATTAAGTATTTAATAATCGATTATGTTGATGCTCGCGCATGGCATCTTGCAAATCTCCTTTAAAAGCTACGTCAACAAAACCAAGGAAAAAAATTGTAAAAAAATATTGACGTATTCAAAAATTTGTCAAGAGAGGGGGCTATTGGCGCGCTACAAGCGAAATTTTTTTAAGGTCAAATATTAGAAGATAGAATATTAAATTATTACTTAAATTATTACATTGCAAAAGTATTATTTAATTTATATATAATAAATAAAAAAGAATAATATAATAATCTATTTTTTTATATCTAGGAATTTTTTGAATTAAACAATATTTTTGAAATATCAAAATTCTGATTAAACATTTCAAAAATATTAAAAGTATATGTAACATTTTGCTATAAATATTTATTTAACAAAGAGACTCTAAGAGGAAACTCACGGTCGTAAATTCGCCGTGTAAAAAAGTGCAAACTTCACCTAGAAACATACTCATTACATCTATCTCATTGCAAGAGCAGCAGTTTACTACAATTTTCAAATGCTTCTTATTTCAGGAATTGCGACTTTTTTATTTTAACATAATATGATCCACTTGGATCGCAAGAATCATAAACGCGCTAGCAATAACCTCCTGCTGCCATCTGCGACTTATCATGGGTTAAAACGCGAAACTCGTTCGTACCTTTGGTCGAGGCCCAGTCAAGCTCGGTGGGTAAGAACGGTTTACAGATGCTATTCCTAGAGCATTGAGCGCGGATCCGGGTTGATCCGGTGCGATAATTAATAACAGGATGATACTGTTTAATAATACACGGTTGATGTCTCGAAATGCAATGAGAAAAATGGAGGCAAAATAGATTGGGAATATGGATGAAGTTGTCGCGCCGGATATCGGCGCCATTAATAACGCCAATTAAAACAAGCTGCGCCCATTGATAGATTGACGGGGATGTTCTCTTCCAGGCCACACCGCCATTGCGGATGAGTTACCTGCCCTAGGAAAGAACGAGAGAGAGAGAGAGAGAGAGAGAGAGGGGACGAGTTAATAATATCTTCCCTTAAGACCTCGCTCTTTTGCCCCTCTCTTCTTCCGTTGTGTTTGCCAATCCGAGCACCATGCAGATTTTTAGACCGATCGGGATACACGTGAGTGCCGTGTTTATGTCAACAGCATACGTGGGCGGCGCAATATGAGAGATCATCTCGTTATCTCATAGCACATACTTGCTTCCAGAGTGAGAGCTGGAAGTCACGGAAACAGGTTATGCCGCACAAACACGGCCGCAAATGTTTCTGCACGCGTATCAGGATGCCGCCTTTTCACTGGACGATTGATAGGATCTAGAGGAATCTCGTTGTATACTTCCGGAATGGGATCGACGCGATTTGAAATTTTTTAACTCTTTCTGTTGTAAAAATTAACATTAGTCTTTCTTTTTTTTCTACAATGGTTATAAATAAATATTTCTTTAGTATTCAACAAACTTTCCAAACCTTTTAGAATAAACTGTCCTGTGAGGAGTAAATCTTACTCTTAAAGATTGAAAACTAAATCACTCTTTTTCAAGACTGGAACTCAATTTTCATTCTTTAAAGTGAGATTCCATTCCAAAGAATATTTAGAGAATATCTTAATATATTTTTAATTAATTGTGCAGTTTACGAGATGCAAATATATAGAACGCTCTAAACTGGATACGGCCGGTCGCCGATTAATAATGTTTCCAACGTTTCTAATTCTACCCCTTCCACGATAGTATGACGAATAGCTGTGTTATCCACGCGTTCATGCTTGGATTTCGGCTTGGTGGGACCAAGAGCTGACGGCTCTCTCACTCTTCAGCTTGGGAAGGGTAGTAGAGGAAGAGTAGGAGGAGGTGCGGAGGAGGTTGAAGGGGGTGGCAGATTGATCCGTCACGGAGCGCGAGCACAATCACCCCCATTAGACATTATGTGCCTCCCGGCCGCACGTACACACACGCATCACTTTCCGCGTACGTACACGCTGCGTGCGTGTGCGTGTACGAGTGTTACTGTGCCGGCCACCGAAATGTATCCGCTCTGTAATCGGGTTCTCTCTGAGTTACGATACTCGTCCCGATCTATCGTGCTGGTCGCCGATGTAGGAACGAGCCCGAATTTGCAGCGGTTCACGCTTGGTCCACACTCGGAGAGGAAATCGCAACGATGGTTCCTCTTTCCGCACGCTATGCACGGCTCAAGAGAAAATCGACGGTACACCGTTCTGACGGTACACGTGTCGTTCGTCAGTTTCGCTCGTTTCCCTCTCGGGCTCGAGGCATGAGGAGTGCGAAAGCGCGCGCGGCGACACGGCGCGCTGCTCACCATTTCCCGCGACTGCCGAAGCCACCCACGTAGCCCGCCGCTCGTTTGTCATCCGACAAATAGCCTTTCTGCCTTTCTGCCGCGCGCGAGAGAAGCCAAGTGCGTGTGCGATGCGTGTATATGCTCTCGTGCGCACCTCCTTCATCTCGCGCAGCCTCTCATAAGATTATTATTATCTTTACGGTCAAGACCGCGTCGTAAGACTCCGACGAGTAAGATTCGACATCCTCCTTCTGCTTTGTTTTTTTATTCTTGTCTAAATATTCGAGATGCCGCTATCGTTCATCTAAGTCATGATCACAAGAACTATCTATCACTATAGATAGTTCTATTCTAGAACTATAGATCACTACGACATTTATATTCGCATTCATTGCGATGAGCTATAAATAAAAAAAAAGATATAAATAAATGTAGATATACTTAGGTTACGCATCGGCAATTTAAAATGCGTAGCAATATTACTTTTGTTGTGTTCAAAAAAGATTTTGTCAAAAAAGATTTCTTCCTCCATGTGCTTTCGACACCGATCCTTCATCGATGCAGTTACGCACGTCATGAGCAACATCTGGCGCTAAAATCAGAGCGAGGATGCCGTACAGAAGAGCGCTGCGAGAATTCGCATATAAATTAGAGGCTATTCGGAGAATGTGAGACGGTGAGCAATATGTCGTGCTCGATTAATATTGTACTTTCTTTCTGGAGCAACTTGTTCAAAGTATACGTTTGTATGTCACATGTAGCACGAAAGCTAGAAATGATAACTTTCTTCGACAACGAAGCAGTAATTTCATCAAAATTATTTAGTATCTTTTACCGCATAATTGAATTTTAAAGAATTGAAACGATCTAATTTTCATAATTAGGAGAAGCTTATAGCAGTTGAAGTTATATGTTGGAATAATATATCTATATTTTGAATTTATTTCAGATATATGACTGCGCGCTTACTTATTATCTGACTTTATTATTTCCTGATTTGCAATCAAACTGAAATAATTTAATGATTCCCCAAATTAATTAGATTATTTTACGTTACTAATTTCTTATGTATAAACTTCATTTAAGGAGGTTGTAAGGCAAATGCAATATGTTGTTAGAATTACGCGAAAAAATTACAGATTATTCTAAATTGCACTTAAAAGTAATATAAAAAATAGAGATAATTGATAGAGATAATGATCATCTGGATCAAAAAATATTTCAATAAAAAATAATATTTTTAAAATTTGTACTCTAATAGAAATATATGAAAATATACAATATTATAAAATAATGACGAAAATCTCGATTTTTTAAAATATAAATACTTAATAAATTCAAAAATATTTATGTAAAGCTACATTAAGATGCAGACATTAATTGTTCAGTAAATAAATAGAATATTTATTTGTTGTAAACTAATTGATGAATCTCAATGAAACTTTGCATAAAATTTAAAATATTTATATAAAAAAAATTTAGATTTTTGTTATTATTTAAAAAATTTTTGTTTATAATCAAACTAATGTCAAATAAAATTAATAATCTATAAAAATATATTGCTCAATAAAAACAGAATGTTATGAACACAACTTTCACATGTATGTAGTTTGTTTAAAGCGTAAATATTAATATATGTGTTTTATGCCTTACAATCTCCTTAAGTGATCCAATTTCTGATCTTAGTATCGATCCACTTTTCATCTGTCACTTAACATTATTCAAAGGTTTTCTCTTGAGAGAAAAAAATGAATATCGGCGTTTTTACAAAGGAGAGATCTTTTCGGCTTAGAAAAGTGAACACTACCAAGTTGCAAAGGGTAACAGTGAGGGTCGTACGGAGGGTGAAGTACCGGGTAGTCAGACAAAGAAGGCGAAAGAACGAGAGAAGCAACGGACGAGGTGAGATGAATAAATAAGAGGGTTTTGAAAGGAGCTCGTTGTGGTGCAGAAAGTTATTACGTGGCGTCACGCGATGATGTATCCGCGCTGGTTCAGATTGTCTCCGCGAGATGGGACCACAGACCGTGAAATATGCACCAACCCCCGGGTTAAACCCCCTGGAGGCACACCGCCCGCCCTTATTCACGATCGCATCACCACCTCCAGACGCCGAGGAAGATCGCCACGTCTTTTCGAGGGAGAGCTTTGAAATGCGCTGTTGCTGCTGCCTTTCAATCGTCGCATATCTGTGTACGAAGATTAATAACGATTTCAAATATTCAACGAGAATAATATTAGAGACATTATTTGTAGAATAAAATATATATTTTTCAAGATCGATTTTGTTCCTGAAACATCTTGAAATATTTAAAGATAAAATCATATTTCACTCAGCGTTATAGAATTATTTTTATAAAAGTGTCCTACGACGAATAAAATATCGCTATGCAACGCGATGCAATACGTCCCTGCGATGATTAACGAGCAAAAGAATTTTTGTCGCGCAGCGCATCGAAATTCAAACGTATACAGAGGTCCTCTCTCGCATCGTCGCCGATCGATAGCTTTGAAAACATTTCGCTAAATCGCGATGCGCATATAGCGTCGAAAAGCAGCGTATCCGGATTGCGTGGTAATAATTTCCATATATGTGAGGCACAATGACGGCACATAGATCATGGACGTCCACCGCGGCACGCGACAGCACGTGCCCCATACTCGCTACGTTTGCTCGTCCATCACCCCTCGCTACACTATGGGAGCGAATCCTCTAGGTTTTCCACCCACCGCAAGACGACGACCAACTACTCGAGTGCGTCCCCATTATGCCCGCGATACAACCCTTCTTCCAGCTATCATCACAATGCTACTCATGTTTAGTACGGAGAATTTCTAGAAATACAACTCATTCGCAAGAGAAACACGAAGACCAAATTTTTCTTTTTCTCATTGTACATTTCTTCGCGTGCTTTTAAATGCAAATTGTACAATTATTTATTAAGTATAAACATATGACATATTTCTGTTTTACTACGGTTTGTTTTTTAATATAATTATAATATTAAGTTGTAGTTCAACTTTGCGCACGCTATTCTCTAAAATTTCTTGGTGAAATCTCACTCTAAAAGAATGAAAATACAGCCATTTTTTTAAGAAGAGTAAAAATATTTAACTTCTTGAAAAAGAGTGACAATTTTCATTCCAAAATTTCACTCTAAGAAATTTAGGGAGTATTAGATATTCTATTTATCAATTTTTGTCTATCAAAGTTGTGTAAAAAATGAATATAAAATTGTTTTAGTTCAGCAAAAAATGTTATAAAAATTTGGTAAAGTATTTATAATTCACAAGAAAAAAAAGGGCGAAGGAAATTATAGTACGTGAACGGAAGATGATCAATCATTTTTGCAATCGAGTAATTTGATATTATATATATTACACATTGTCATAAATCTGTCGACGATGCTCGACGCACAGTAATAATCGCGTCTCTAAACAAGGGGATAACGAACAGAACGTAATCATATTATGATGCTATGGCCTTTAGCTCCCGCGGGAATGTCAGAGGGTTGTGTGTTTGACATTTAGCATTTCCCGCGGGAAGGTTGCTTCTTTGTCTGTAGTCGAGGAATCCCATTCTCGTAACATTATCACGTATTTCAGGAAGATAAACGTAACACATATTTATGTTAAAATCATTCACAAAAACCTTTTACATTTAATATTAATTATTCGGTTACGCTACAATTCATTATCGATTCCTATTAAATTTCATAATATGCTGTAAAATTGGTTTCGGCATGATTAATTAAATTAAACATATTATCAGAGTATCGAAAAATCTGCGATTTAAAGGTAATAAAATAGCATCGCACTGTTTCGCGCCAGCAAAGTCCCGCAGAACGACGAGGATTTATTTCAGGGCGTCGCAATTTCTTTCTGTATCAAGCGGACGCGTCTAACCGGTCTGTCCGGGCGAAAGTAAGAGCTCCTCTTCTTAAGATTAACGATACTTTAGTCCTCTTTTAAAGAGATCGTCCTTCCATATCCGCGTCCCTCCGACAGGAATGCTCAGGATTAACCGCTACCTCAGCCCCCTTTCCACCCGCTGTTCTTTCCTTCGCCTCGCGTGATCCCCACTTCGTTATTTTCCACCGCCGCCCTACCCTCGGAATGGGAGGACCAAAAAAAGAGTAGCAATCGTCGGAACTTGAAAGCAGGGCATTTTATGATGACTACAAAAGTGGTCGCGGCCACCGTTGGGGTGGCAAGAAAGAGGGTGGGCACGGTGCGGTGAAACGAGGGTGAGCCGCCACTACCACCACCATCGCAACCCACTGCTACCTCCTTTCCTGCGTCCTTAACAGGACCAAGCGACGCGACGTAAGAGAGAACGGGCGAGATGGAAGGATCGAGAGAGTACGACTACCACTCTCGGCAGGATGGCGGAGGCGGCAGGGACTTGAATTGATTGCTTTCATTACGCAAAAAAGTTGCCTTCTCTTTCCCTTCCCGCACGAGCAACCCCTCACCTTACCCTCCGTATTTTTAACTTCTGCCGCGCGACACTGGCGAATAAGTAAGTGCGCTATTTACATCAAATCTCGTGAGTTATCGCCGCCCACCTTTCTTTCCTCCCGGTAATACCACCGTCGGAGGAACTTTGTCGGAGGTAAATTCTTTGTGTAACCGTTACAAGATTCTGCGCAACAATGAAAATGTCCTTTGGATGTTACTTAAAGTCTTCTGCTGTTTTTTCAATAACATGATCCTTGCACTTTTAATCCTTTCGATCAGGATAAGAAAAAGTTCTCTTCCTAAAGAAATTCGTTCGCAGATTACCGTAATTTCTGAATCGTAACGAGTAACAAGAATCCATTCATTATCATATGACGTATACGCTAACAATATCGTTAATTTCATAGATGTCCCGTTAGTTTCGCAAACTCTTCGTTCTTGTGCTATGATAAAGGAGATTAATGCAGTGGTCGGCCATATAGATTAGGAAGGATAGTGGCTCGTCTAGGCACTGATTAGGGACAGCCCAAGAGTACGATGCAGCCGCATTACCCCAATGATCGATGCACCCCGTACGGCGACCTCATCTGCATCTGCCCCCGCGTGCACCGCAACGATGTTTCCTACCCTCCGCCGCCTACACCGCAGGGCCTCCGGGTCCATAGTGCGCCCCTATTCGCCTACAAATGCGTCGTCTCAGCGTCGAACACCGGTGCAATCATGTAGAGGACATATTACCCGTCAACGCGGTCGGAGCCGCTCGTTCGTTCAGGCAAATGATATGCCAAAGCGTAATCTCGCACGAGATCCTCGAGAGATTAGGTTCACCGATGTAGTAATGACGAATGGAGGGTCCGTGCTCGTGAGGATCACGCGTCAGGTGAAGCAAGAATTTTTGCGAGGGTGAAAATAAACATTGGGATCTCTCGAAGAGTTTGCTCTGTGAAAAACTAGTTTATCATCTTGTTGTCTCTATGAGAAAATGTGTATTATTATTATGCGTTAGCGAAATAAATTTTTCATGCGTAAACTAGTCAACGGAGAGAGTTCTGGTTAGAATTAAATTTAAATAATAATAAATTTAATAAATGATTTATTTAGATCGTCTATCTATTATCTTACCTAAAAAGTGCGTTATTGTTCCTACATATCGATTAATACGAAGAATATTAAGGCCTCAGTAGTCTAAAGGCTTAGACACTCCACAATAAAAAGAATAGAGAACAGAGAATAAGAATTTCAACCTATCAAAAATCATGTATTGTGAAATATACAGTTTCTGATAGGTTGAAATTTTCTCTGTTCTTTGTTCCTTTTATTGTGCGGAGCCCCATAGAACGCTTGTACGAAATACAAGAAATTCGACTTCTGGCCGAAGTAATATTTTTTTCGCATAAATTTATTTATAGTTTTTTCAGTACCTTAACATCTTTCTAAGAGAATGCCAGATTGAGCATCAAATTATTAAATTGCTTATCAATTTAATTTGTGATATTACTATAGTAGCTTGATTGCGTTTATAAGTTCGGAAAATTATTTCGATGCACAGTTCAAATAATTACATATTTAGTATATAAATTCACATAGAAATTATTTAAAAGCATCTAAGATCTAGCTTCGACTGTAATGAGCATATTAAACTCTTACTTGTTGAATAATAAATTTAATTAATAAATTTATATAAACAATAAATTTTTGTATTATATATGTAGCATATATATATATATTTTACATATTCTATTCCTACATGAAATGTGACCTTTTGCTATATTTGATTAGTCGCAGAGGAAGAAAGATTTCGTCAAAAGCCAACCATCAGAATACTATTTATTAAGATCGCCAATAAAAAATCCAATAAATTAAAAATTTATGCAGCTTGGTATATGAAAATTCAACGCCCGTCAAATGTGTGGAGTATTCCATCACTTTACACACACAGATCGTCGACCCTGCGAATAAGTGAATTCCTATGTGTGTGTGTGTGTGTGTGTGTGTGTGTGTGTGTGTGTGTGTGTGTGTGTGTGTGTGTGTGTGTGTGTGTGTGTGTGTGTGTGTGTGTGTGTGTGTGTGTGTGTGTGT
>NW_012130087.1:1331289-1333640 GCF_000143395.1 Atta cephalotes
TACCGTACGTACGTAACGTACGTAGTACGTACTACTGTGTGTGTGTGTGTGTGTGTGTGTGTGTGTGTGTGTGTGTGTGTGTGTGTGTGTGTGTGTGTGTGTGTGTGTGTGTGTGTGTGTGTGTTCGTGTGCGTGTGCGTGTGTTCGTGTGCGTGTGCGTGTGCATGTGCGTGTGCGTGTGCATGTGCGTGTGCGTGTGCGCGCGCATGTGTGCGTATGTGTTTGGAAATTAAAAATTCTCAAAAATTGCTAAAGCAAGATTGCTTCTAAGAGAGAAAAATAAAAAGCTCCTCACGTATATCTCGGAAACCCGAGTAACTTTGTACGCTTCCGACTTCCCGCGCAAGTTCGTCGATATTCTCACGAATCGACGATCGAATCGACCGTGTTGCTGCTAGGAAGTTTCGTTTCGCTCGAGTGCGAATGTCGGTGTCGCATACACCGGTTGCGCAACGACACCGTTTGACAAGACACACACGTAAAGTTTTGCGATGTCGGGTATCTAGTGTCAGCGCGCGCAGAGCGGGGGAGGCGATGCAGGGGGCTGGAAAGAAGGAAAGAGAGAAAAAACTTCGCGAAAGAACACACTCAAATGTAAACCGGACCCTTGTGAGATTCGCGACCCAGCGACGGTCCCACCGACGACGACGACGACGATGCCTGACCGCACCTTCCGGGCGATCTTGTCCAATCCGTGCGGTTCGGAATGGAACCCAGTTTCTTTCTTCTCACCATAATATTTAGCATGCCACTATATAATCTGGTTCTGATGTAAAATAATTTTTTTAATTTTTACATACCAACATTCTTTTTCCTTTTTTTTTGGTTCACGCTTTGTGCATCATATGAGCATAAATACTTCACAATTTGATTAAATTCGACATATGTTATATATGAACGAAATGTATGCGAATTGATAAATATAAAGAATACAGAGAGATGAACTGCTCTATTTATGAGCGATAAATGTCGAATGGTTTGTACCATTCGAACTTTTAAGCGTCATAAACTGTAACTCTCTTCCGGCGAATAAGTATCTATATTTTACGATACGTATCATGTCCGAGAATAAGTTCCCAAAGAACGCGTTGCACAGGAGAGCGAGTACGTCGCAGTTCATAAACCAGTGGTATACATCGTGCCCCACCTTCCATGCTTTGATTTCCCCACCTATCGTTTGTAACGGGTAGATTGCAAAGCCCTTTTCTCCCTCGGCCACCTTTACCATCCCTCCGGAGGTCTGTGAGAAGTATCCACGGTATTTGTCTCCACGTAATCAGTCTCGTAATTAATCGCGGCGATGCATGCCGCGGGACGTCGCGCGATACGCTCCGAGAGCGTTAACCCTTTCAGTGCTAAGTTATTGTAACACCATAATATAAATAGGATCGTATATCTACAGTTGTGTACAAAACATCGTGTTCAAGAAATCTTTATAACTAAGCCGAAATATGACAGTTTCCATTATCTTAATGTTTTAGTAAATCGTTGGTGATAATAAATTTATGACGAAGAGCTTGAAAGATATTAAAAAATAAATTGCGTATGTAAATAACAGAAGAAATAAAAAATTGGAAATTTCAAGAAATAGATTCCTATTAAAAGAAAGAGAGATAATCAAATAATTTCACGTAATATTGGCAGTATACCAGCCGATCAGCATTAATTTTTAAAATTTGGCTATATGGTTTCGTCTGGCCGCCATTGTTCTTTTCCAAACTGCGACGATAAACAAGTTTATAGCCATTCGATATCCTTGAATTGCTCTTTGCATACAGGAAGATCGATAAAGTGAATAAATTATAATGATATCACATGGAGAAAGAACTATAAATAAAAATAATCGAAAATATCGAAGATAAACGAAAGAGGGAAATTATCAGAAGAACATCCAACATACAACATGTAGCAAATGCTGAGAATACATGAAAGTCGTGCAAAATCTAAAGACCCAGATTGCTACAAAATTTGTTGCGAAATCGTTAATGACAAATCGACGAATGCGTTGTATTCATCCCTGCATTTCGCGTTCTCCTATCCTTTCTCTTTTCTCCAATTTCTCTTTCATCGATCAGCGATCGAAACGCATGATCCATTTGGCAGAATGAAATGTCACACGCCGCAGTAGCGGCCGTATGGTAGAGAAAAATCGGGGCGATGGTGGGTAACTTTTAAATAAATAAAATCGATAGGGCGCGACATCGTATCTGAGGGAGCTCAAGAGGTACGATCTTTTCTCTCTCTCTCTCTCNTNTCTATGTCTNCTTCATATGATCTNCACTACTATTATATGTATACTTATTAGTTAGTACGTTAACTTTACGTTACTTACTTCGTTACGTACGTACGTA
>NW_012130087.1:1333660-1347993 GCF_000143395.1 Atta cephalotes
GTACGTACGTACGTACGTACGTACGTTACGTTACGTTACGTTACGTACGTTACGTTACGTTACGTACGTTACTACTACTACTACTACTACTCTCTCTCTCTCTCTCTACTCTCTCTCTCTCTCTCTCTCTCTCTCTCTCTCTCTCTCTCTCTCTCTCTCTCTCTCTCTCTCTCTCTCTCTCTCTCTCTCCCGGAGAAAAGAGGGACACTCTCATGAATAAGCAGTGTTCACAGGGGTGTGCGCCGCGTGATTTCGCGCGGGACTGTTGGCGGTAGACCAGCCGGCGAGCGTTTATTTCGCGCTCGCCTTCGTCTCTCTTCCGTCCCGAGATCCACCGTCCTCCGCCGCGGCCGCCCTGCCGCCTGTCCTCCTACCTACCACCTCGCACCCCGCACCTGGCAACCGAGGATCCCCATACTCGTTCCCGCCGCCGTCGCCGCGATGCCAATAACGAGGTTATCCCGCGCGACGCCGCCGCCGTTTCCGTAGAAACCCCTCGTCGCAGGGTGCTCTCCCACCAGGCAGTTACGGCGCGTCGACCAATCGGGTCCGGCTGGATGCTGATCGAGGGATGCAAAAGGCGGGGTCGAGCGCAGCGTGGGGATGAAAGCTCACCGCCGTGAGGCGGGGGTCGAAAAGCTGTCCGAAGTCACGTGTGTCCGTCGGCAGAAGCTACCTTCGTGCTCCTCGACGTCGTCGGCCCGGTTTTGCCGCGGCGGCACGGCTCGCGCCGCTTCCTCGGGGGCACGAAAACAACCGCGGCGGCTGATAACGATAACGAGCAACAGACGTGACCGAGACTTCTTCCCCCTTCTTTCCGGAGACCGCGAAGCCACGAAGGATTTCGCGCTTGGACGGAGAGCATTTGGCGCTTCGTTCGTCGCCAAGCTCGATGTCCCGCGCGTGTATCGGATTTGGACAACCATTCGGTTTTACCATCGTGCCTGTCTGTCAATGATACACGAGATGAATGTTGTGTCGGATGACATGACACGTTCTGTGTGATGTTCTTCTGAGAAACTCCATATCAGCGTGTACAACGGATCGAATACAGTGATAAACGTTGACTATCTTCTGAGACATTGGACATGTCAAATTCTCATCTTTATGTCATACGAACGTTACACGCTCGAACGTTAACTTGGATCACTTGGATGCAGTGAGCTGGATTGGTGATTGTGACGGACGATAAGAGCAGTGCATGTCGTATGTGTATATCATATCTCGAGTGTATATTATATACGAATTTATTATTGTTGATATTTCATACTTTCCACTGCGACGTGAAAACGCACATTGCGAATAAAAACTGTGTGCAATACTAGGAAGAATCGAGAATATTATAGGTACATAAAACGACATGAAATTCTCGCACATGAGATCCGAACGAACATTGGATATTTGACCACTCACGTGGACGATGTGAATGGTATTCTGCGATATTTGTGAATGCGCGAGTTGTAGGTCAAATTTGATTTTTCCACAGTGCGACGAGAGGCTTGATTCATGAAGATGAAGCGACGGCCGACCGGGTATCCGCAACCACCCGTTGTTCGGCACAAAGACGCTCCTGATGACAGTCATTGTATCGCCATAGATCGGTCCACCTCGTTCCCGTAAAAAAGAAACGAAAGCCACTTCTGGAAATCTGTGAGAGGTCTTCATCGGCGGTCAATAGGACCGCCGATTCTTCGGATGCATCTCATACATTATATATAAAATCTGCTTTGGGAGAAACAGGCAGCTGGATTCCCGATGGCCGTCGGGCCCGGAAGTGCTGCGATGGACCTCAGCACTACTTTGAGTAGTGCCTATCGATATAATCAGAACATGATGGAATATTACACTTGTAAGAGATATTCAACTCTACATGTCTTTTTAAATCTCGCTAGTATAAATGTTTTTTTTTATCTTCTTCTTTTATTCTGCTGATAACACACGAGAATAATCATCCGAATCTGTAGATCTAATATTAGATATATTTCAAATTTAATCATAATATTAAAATGTATTGCTATGGAAAAAATGATTTTACTAAAGTTATTCTAAAAATTTAATTAGATACAGACCCGAATGTAATTTGGTTAGACCATCAAAATAATTATGTAAGAATCTCAATGATGAGCAATGTTGAGCAAAAAATTTTGACATTCTAACAATCAATTATTTGAATATTCTACAATTATCTTGATAGTCCAAAACAAAATTACTTTCATATCTAGTTAAATTTTTAGGTATTTCAGCAAAACGTCTTTTCTGTGTATAATATTATTCCCAATTGCTGCTCGTTTGCTTTTAGTAATGACAACCGAACAGCAATTTATTTTTTGAATTTGTCATCTCGGGAATTTTAATATTGTTCCCTTCAATATTATTAGATACCTTATTCAATTTTTCTTAATCATTATCTTGCTAGACTATTAATAATATTGCGATATATGTATATTTAATAATATCGGATGTAAAATCGCCATGTTTCTATTTGTTCATCAATTCTCAGCTGACTTTAATAAATATTTGCGGTAAGCCACAATGATAGTGGCACGATTTTAATAGATATCCAGATATAAATGGATCTAACCTTGCGATCGGAGACTTTTTCTTCATATGAGAAGTTTTTCCATTGCTTTCAGTTTATCGCTTATTCTTTATATTATATATTTCTTCTAGCGCGATTCAAAGCTGTGTATAAGTTCGATATAGATGCAATTGTTAGCGGAATAACTAATGCAAAAAGTATCGCGAAACACGATGTTCTCACGTGGAAAACGATTCTCTCGGGATCACACGATTTCTCTTGCGGAGTTCGCCGACGGACCGATTAAATAGAGCAAACAAGATGAGAGAATCGGAAAAGACTCGCAAATCCGATATTCTGTAGGTAAATGAGAGTGTGAAAACAAGAAATTCAATGGCCTTCGATCACTAACTGAGCCGTAGCGGTACCGGTACCGACGAAAAACTAAACCGCAATCATTGTAGCCGACGATTTGCGTAGGAGCTATTCGCAAAGACCTCGAAACTCTCTCTTCCCTTGAAGATTTATAAAAAAAAAAGTGTGCATCCGATAGTTTCTATAATAATCGGCTTGATTCCTCTTTGTAAAACATTATTAATCAAATGATAATAATTTGTTTATAAAGAAATGAGAGAGAGAGAAATATGTAATGTAGTTTTGTGCAGAATACGCAGATTATTATGTGAAAATAACGAGTTCTGATCCGTAAACATTTCCACTCAATCAGTAGTCCGGTCATATTAATTATACGAACGTCACTTTAAAGTTGCAGTAATTAAAATCATCGTACATTGTGTTCATGAGCGCAGCTGATCCGTAAATGTAATAGAACATTAATAACTATGCAATATTAACAGGAATGATGGCAATCACTGACAACCAGCCACGTGTTGTAAAATCATCTCTAACGAGCCGTGTGCTTTTTCACATAACTTTAGAAATTCAAGAGTATAAAAATTTGTGTTCATTATGCATATTATCTTGTATGATAATTACGTTGTGTCATTATTTGTTACATAGTCTACCAATAAGAAAATGTAATTAAATCTTTACTATCAATGATATCGGATATACTTTTTAATTAAACCGTTCTGATTACAATAGCAAAATTCTAAGGCAGCGCCTGCTATACCAAATGAATTACATTTCTGCACGTATTTTTCTAACCAACAGATAATAAAGTCCGTCATATTCAGGCGTGTCGGCAATACATAACGCCAAGACGTAATGTAATACGGGAACAAAGCAGCGCGATGTTGGAGAAATATCGAGTGACTGTACAGGAATCTATATCAAAGTTCTTGGCTTCCAATATACACATCGAGCCACCGATCGTGTATCACCAAGGCTGATTTTATTGGCTCTGGAGCTTTCCAGGACCAATCTTCGATTCCTAGCACATACAAATGAAACGGAAGCTGTGCAAGTTTTCTTCATATGTGTGTAATCAAAATTTTCCATGTACAAAGTTTAGATTCTCTTAATAGACATATCTGAATCCGAAAGTATTAATCTATATATTTCGTAAAATTGATAAGTTACAATTATCATCATTGCATTATGAATAATTTTATTCATTTAAAAATGTAAACATATTTTTTTCTAACCGTTATGAAGATTTTTTTTTATGAGGTCTGAGAAATAAAAAAACAGAAATCGGATTGCCATTTCAATTCAGACGATGAGATTTCAAGGATATCGTTAGCACGACAGTAGCCATTGAGACATGGGCACGTCCGTAATGAGAATGTAATGGCGACTCGACCGATGGGGATCGCATTTGTCCGGAAGTAGTCCGCAGCAGCTCGGCGCACAGCCAGGTCATCTTATTTTGCATCGACGTTTTTATATCTGCGGCTCGAATCGCTTAGGATTGATTAGGAAATTGGCTTTCTCTCTTCGATTGTCAATTGAAACGATAATGATAAAATCATAAATTCGATTTTATGGAACTTGAATGTAGCTCGACGAAATTACGTGCGAATCGTTGATTGACGGTCGTGAGCGCATCCTATCAAGTGATGCTTCATTGAATAAGAGACTTATATTGAAACACTTCGAAGCAGATAAAATGAAAAGTAACGCATATGATCGATCTTCTTCGGGATAGTCAAAATCATAAGCTGCTTTGATTTTTTGTTTATCATGTTAGCTTTCAGTAAATCTCGCAATTTTTTATGTAATATCGGATATAAAGGAAAAATTATTGCGGGATATAGACAATATAGAGAAATGCAATTACGTGGGACGAGATGCTGCATCTCTCGATTCGACGTATCCCAGAAGTACGGAACGGTGGCAATAAGCTTCAGTAATACAGTAGCCAGTTCCAGCGACGGTAGCAAAACCCGTAGCATTAGCAATAGTAGTAGCGGTAGCTAGTCGATTCGGGGGTGGTCCAGGCTGGACTCAGAGCCCTCGTATAGCTGTGGTCAGCAGGCGTGACGGCGTGTGTGCGTGTAGGGTAGTCATGGTGCTTTTGCCCTAGCAATGCCACCATGATCCCAACGACTATCCCCCTGACTACCGGCCGCGCCACAGGGATGCGACCATAAACGCGAGAGCGAATTGATTTGCGACCGGAAAGCGCGTATCGTTTCCAGTAATGATCGCGGAGACCTCATTGTCTTCGTGCGACGGCGAGATCATCGAGTGAGCGATACGATATACGGTCAAACGGCAAAAAAACGTCGTGGTTCACGCCTCATAGATCGCGGTGTTACTGTAATTACGAAACCCCTCGAATGGAAATACGAACGCGCGAGCGATGTCGATAGCGATGACTCGTTGTCGTACGTTTAATTCATTCCTTCAAATTAGCTTTATAACGAACGGAGGAGATGTCGAAATCGTAGAGCATAATTGTAATTGGAAAGTTTGAGTGTATAAATAAAATAATTCCTAGGAATAATATAATATTTCTAGTAACAAATCTAGGAATTATTTTATTTATAACGAATAAAAATAATTCCTAGATTGATCATTTGCTCATTCCAACAGGAATGTATTAATTGAAATAATTTAAATAAAAAAAGTAAAGAGTATTCAGCCCGATTGTTATAAGAACTAGTTAATTTAATTCTGAAGGTTCTTCGAAAACAACGGTGATCATCGAATCATCGGTGCACTGGCACGAACAGAGAAACATATGTCGCGACGACAGAACCCTCCATTACGATATTGGCTCCAACTTATCGCATTAGGCAGCTTTAACGCGCGAAAATGAAGCCTGCGAACGCGGCGCTATAGAACAGACACGAGTGGCAGCGGGGTGTAAACTAATAATAATGAATGCTCTCGCAACATTGACCCTGGAATATTTCTCTGCTGCGAAAATAATTAACTAGCAGAAATATTAAAGTTTCGCGTTATGTTTCCGACGCATTCTATCGTCGCGTGCTTCATTATGTCACTATATGACTATCAGATATCACAGATTTATACCTATGTCTATAAATAAAAAAGTATGTTAAATACACAAATAAATGTGCAATAAATCATTACTTTTAAAACTACTAAAGCGTGAGAGACAAGTCGCTCTCTCAGAAAGTCTCGTCGACGAACGGTACGACATTCTTTCACGGAATCTGTCAAGTGGAATAATTCCGTGGCGATAGGTCGCTCGAGAGAAGATTTACATTGGCATTTGCGATCCGTTCTACCAGCTTCTCTTAACGATCGTGGATCTAGCACGCGCGTGAAGCCTGATTCACACGCAAATCGCGTTTAACACTGTGATTTCACGGCGGATCATTCATGGCTGATACATAAACCTTTTAAATCCGTACGCGACACTAACACAGCTTTTAAAATCGAGATAGAATGAACGATACTGATGCGTGTTTTTGTTATATCAATACAGAATATTTTTTTTAATATCAGCGTTCATATCATGTTGGAGTTTATTGGCAAGTTGAAAGAGTTAAGTCTTAGTCGACTAATGCATTATCGATTCTCTATTTTTCCAGGTCATGGCGGAGTCAACCAACTCGGTGGCGTCTTTGTGAACGGAAGGCCCCTACCGGATGTAGTCAGGCAGAGGATCGTCGAGCTCGCGCACAGCGGCGTCCGACCGTGCGACATTTCGAGACAACTCAGGGTATCTCATGGCTGTGTATCCAAGATACTGTCGAGGTGAGTGCCGTATTCTTCCCATATCCGTTACAACTGCAGCCTCTTGCCGAGTACGATCTCGTTCCGATAACGATGCGCGAGGTGGGCAAAATCATTAATCTAAATGCGCGAATCTCTAAAAAAAAGTTCACTTAAAGATTAAAAATTAAATACAATATCTTATTTTAAAACGTAATTTATTTAAATAAAGTACTGTAAGTACTCTGTGTAGTGTAAGTAGTGTAAGTATTCTGTGCGAACAGTTAACTAAAACGTATCAGAAATGTATAATTGTCTCTGAAAATCGCATTTGCCAAGTTCGGAGAGCGGATAATGAGCAAACAACGTCGCCGAAGGGCAAGTGATTTATGAGAGAATCAAGTTCGTCTTGCCAAATGCCATGCCGCAATTTCCGCGCCGCGAAGTGGCCAAGGTCGTTCGAATCGCGGATGGAAAGAGAGAAGATGAAAAGACAAAAAACTGGAGAAAGAGAGATCGCTCTTTCCGAAGCAATTTAATTAAAGACGCTGTTAGAAACGCGAAACGAATGAATTCGAGGAATGAACGAAGAGACGACGACGCCGGAAGGAAGGAACCAGTCCTCATACCCTCGCGACGCGGGGGTGCTCGACGATATGCGGTTTCCATGTTTTTTCCACCCTCCAGACCCCCGCTCCGCTATATAACGGGTGGCCTCGTGCCGCTTTGATGGTCCGAACGTCATTCGCGTCCCCCGACCGAATATCATTGTCATATACGCGCTCTTTCATGAATCTCGCATAATAAAGGCCGACTGGATTATTTACTGCCACGACTAAAGTTACCATTTCCTTTTCCTTTCTTCGCCACAGACCCCTTTTCGAGCTAGGACAGAGTCAGAGAAACGAGATTTCATCATTAACAATGCGAGCGTCGTGCACGATCCGTCGATCGAATTTCATTTGTGTGTCAAAATATGAGAGATCAAATTTCGGACAATTTAAATCTTCTCAGCATCAAAGGATCCGGAAGTTATGTCACAAGTGCTGAAAGGTAATAATGTAATTTTTATTAATAGCCTGATACAAGTGCTACGGTTTTCGGGGTTCCGCGCGCTGCTAAATTTAAACGTAGACAGTGGGAGGACTTAGTGATCGTGTCATCTAAATACATACTACATAGTTTCTTCCGCGTGGTGTGTGCGGATGTGACCCGGACTTTATGACCTGAAAGTACAGTGAAAACATAGATTCTGTCGACGACACTGACGCGACATCGTTAACACCAACGCACGGTTTATGCAGTCACGCGTCGCTGATGGAACGAGAACGCTGCGCGTCGCGATGCTCCGTTCGCCGAATTTTATAAGCGAAACCGGATACCGGGACTTTTTCGACTCTAGGCAGTCTAGGCGAGGGTTCGTAAAATCATTGACGAAGACGGCGTTGAAAAGTCCGGTGACCCCATGAAATCGAGTCATCTCCCGTTTGCAAAACCTTTTCTGACTGTCGCGTAGGAGAGATACAAAGTGCTCTTCTTCTTTAGGGTTACGTTTAAAGGAAGAAACGCGAGAGGGATCGTCGTCTTGTTGTCCTTTGTGTTATACACTCGTGAGGTCCGCTTCTGTATTCTAGATACGCCGAGGATTCTGGGGATTATGTGAAATGTTACGACTCGAATCTTGGAAAAAGTCTTTTACTAGCGTGTAAACTTGACAATATATTTTTTCTCTCACTCGCGTTATGACATTACGAATATGTGTCTTATTAACGGTAATTATTTAGAATACGGACTGCATGATTTTGATGAAATTAAGCTCATTCGAGGTGTTTTTGCTCAAAAATGAAAAAAAACTGTTAGAAAAAACATTAGGCCCCATGAATCGAAATATTAAGCGTTAAAGTTGATGACTTGAGATTAAAAAATATGTCACAGAGGCAAAATGAGGTCTATAATTGTATTGTTCTACATGGATTTCAACTTTCCATCGCAAAGCGATTCTCATTCTTCTCCTGCAAAGGGGCGACTTTTATAATTGTACTGTTGTTGAAGTTAGAAAATCTGTCATGTCAAATCTGTCAAATCTGACAGATTTTTTAATCTCAATAGTTGTCAATTTTAACGCTCAATATTTCGCTTCGCAGAGCAGTTCCGGACTTTTTTGAAGGGAGGGTCAGAGTCGCTTCGCGTGGGAAGTTGAAACTCATGTAAAACAGTACAATTATAGACCTTATTTTGTCTCTGTGACAGATTTTCTCAATAGTTAACTTTAATATCTCGGTTCGCGGGGCCGTCCCAGCTTTTTTTTACAGATTCTTTCATTTCGAAAAAAAAAACGTTCAAATAATTTCATCAAAATCAGAGATGCAGTCCATATTCTAAATAATTACCTTATTAATTTATAAATATTGATTAGCAATAGATTAAATTTTTCGCTTTAAATCTAAATACGCTTTAAATCTGAAATTCAATATAAAAAGAAAGTTTTGATTTTATTTTTATATAATTAAAATACTGATATTTACACATTAGTTCCGATATACTAAAAAAATTACTAAATCTTAATATTCATATTTCTTTGAATAGTACTAAACAATTACTAACTAAACATTTACTTACAGTAAATAAGTATTTATTTAATAAAAAAAATGATAATTAAATCAAATTAATGGTTTTTATCAAATAATTATTATATGTTTACATTTAGTGAATGTTTACTTGGAATTATTTAAACAAATATTTATTAGTATTTTTTTTAATGTAAATTGAATTTATATACTAAAGCAAAGTTAACTAGATTAGAGATTCCATTGATTTCATTGATTTAGTTGAATTTCACTGATGATTTCATTTGATTATCAATGGCATAATTGGGTTCATCAATAATTATTTACTGATTCAAATTTAGAACTCATATTCTATTGTATTATTACTTGAATTATAAACGTGCATGTTTCATTAACCTTTACTTAAAATGTTAATATGAAAATCAGCATGAAGTATCGTGGCGTTGTAATGATAAACGTAAATAATGTCATTTTTTCACGGAGATGGTATTTTCGATTTCGCGCAAGACTGTTTCGAATCCATTTAAATCTGAATTAATATAGCAAGGGTGAGTAACACGCCGACGACGGCAAGGCAATTTGAAAAATCGCGCGATCTAATAGCCATTTCACGGTGGAGGCGGAACAAAGGGGACGAAATATTAACGGGTGAGCATTGCCATGTGGGCCTGAAATGGGGTTTACACCAGATATGATCGCAATAATTTGGTGGGGGTGACGAGACCCAGGTCTGTGTTGAAGGCTATCCGATTGTGTAATAACTTTTAGCTATACATTCACGACTATGTGTTATATTTCAACCATACGATATAAATAGCACAATCGATAGTTCAATGCAGTCTCATAATAACAAAATATTTAAAATTTTTCCCCAAAGAGTGTGACATCATTCATTTTGTAATAATAAAAACATGTTACATTTTTAATTGAAACTTTCATCCCTCTACAACAATCAAAATTCATATAAAAGATCAAATTGTCGCAAAGAATTATAATTCGGCTCAACAATCCGAAACCCATTTTTCCTGTGACATGCAACGCAAAAAACCTGTTACGACGCTTTTATTCGCGCAAATATTTTTCATCGAAAAACGCGAAGGTCTAATACTGGAGCATGTTCATGTTCTGCAGTACACGCACACGTACGCATGCATGCACGTAAAATTGGCCAGATATCCAACCGGTATGAGCCGACGTTGACGTCGATTCCGACGCCGACGCTGACGGCGGCGGCGGCGGCGGCGGACCCACATCCATCAAGGCGGCCCACAAGCGAACCATTATTGCGGGCTATCCGACGTAATTGAATTTAAGCACGAGCGAAGATATTATTTAACTAATTAGGCACAAAGGGCGCGTTCACGGCGGGCCAATCGCGATTGCCCATCTCGCGCGCATATATACGCACCCCGCCGGTGGGAGGCCCGGGAGAAGAGAAACGAATGAGAGAACAAGAGGGACGAAGAGAGATTCAAAGAGTAGAGAGAGGGAGGCAACAGCGGGAGGCCAGAAGCCGTTTGTTTTAAAACAGCCGGTCGTTGACGCGCCGCTGGACGGCGATTCGTTATTCCGACGTTGGCCGCCCACCGCGGGAAAAACGTTCGTTCCTCTCTCTTTTTCCCCTCTCGACCTCCCGTGTACTGTGATAGAGCAAAAGAGAAAGAGACAAAATGTGAACTTTGGCGACCGATTTCTTGTCGACATTGCGCTTTCGAATACAGTTTAAGATAGATCCAAAGATTTCTTTCTTCCACGTGTTAATTGCAATTATTTCATAAAATACAATATAAAATTAATTGTAATGTTACATGAATTTTATTTTGTAGGTATTATGAGACCGGTAGTTTCAAAGCCGGTGTCATAGGAGGCTCCAAACCGAAAGTAGCAACGCCGCCGGTCGTCGATGCGATTGCTAATTATAAAAGGGACAATCCGACGATGTTTGCATGGGAGATTAGGGACAGGTTACTGGCCGAAGGCATTTGCTCACAGGACAATGTGCCATCCGTCTCTTCCATCAATCGGTGAGTCGTGTTGACACTCTATTCTATATATAAAGACAACAGTTTTAACCAAAAATGTCACTTCATCTCATTAATTGCCGGTGAAAGACAAGATTACGTTGTTCCCGATGACTACCCGAGGAATCGCGACATATGCTTTAACCGATCACCAGCGATAGGGGTGCGATCAGCTATTCGCGCGCGCATAAAGTTCGCGTGCACCCTCGCATGTGCATTGAGATAAGTACGCTCCGGCCTGTCACCCCGATCCTATTGACCTTTCGCAGGTTCCTTCGGGACCGGGCCGATTAATTCAAGTGTTTTTGCGTCGCCCGATGATGCGGCGGGCCAACGGAACACGAGTACTCTAGACTGTATAGGGCCGCCCTTACGAGAGCGAGGGGGAGTGAGCTCCCATGGGACAGCATTACAGCGTATCAGCACCGCACAAACTGAACGACTCGATCCCCTTTCGGCCAACTGAAAAGCTACAAGGGTACACAGCGAGAAAAGGAATGCGTGGATAGGTAGGTCGGGAAGGGGCAGAGAGAAGCGATCGAGAGAAGGAGACACCAGGGTACCATTGATCGGCTCGCATATGTCCCGAGATTTAATCAGTCACTACTTAAGACCTTATCTCCCGCCTGGTTTACAAGGGCCAGGCTATCTCTCTCCGTCTTTCTCGCGCGTACGCAGCCGATAATGAAATAGAGCGTAATGTGAATCGAATTGCTGGCAAGTGAAATTCACTAACGCGATTTCTGTGGGCCGCAGCCGCTAATGGAAACACACGCAAATGAGTTAGCGCCCACGTAACAACGTAACTATGCGCGGCCGCTTATTTAAATTCCGCGTCGCGGTTGCGCGCGAGAGATTAGCTACAATTACATTTGCGATATACTCTCCTCCGAGAATCTCAATCGCCGCAAAAATTCATTCTTTCGATTCAATCATGAAATAGTAATCTTTGATTTAATTAATTTTTCCTTTCCCTTCTTTTTCACGATTTTCTTCGTACGATAAAGCTCAAGCTATAAGGTAATTGTTACGCCACGAGAGAAAGTTTTAATAAACTCGCATAACAGTGGTTACCCAAATAGAAAGCAATTAACGTCTCCCCGTCACATTCCCTGGTGTTTCGTCAAGCTTACTTTGTCATCATAAGAGTTACCTCGCACATATTTTCATTCTTCCTCTATATTCGCGTCGTGCGGTCACGGTAGCGTGAAACGTGGGCGTGTGTAGGTACAGGAATTACTTTCTGGCCGAGGTTTTCGATGTGTCTAGGATTGCAGTCGAGGGTGCGGCGGTGGCTTGTTGCTCGAGTGACTCCTCCACCTCCGGCTCCACCTCCGGCACACGCTCTCGCCTGCCTCCTCCTGACTTCTCGCTCCCTCTCGCTTTCGCCTTCTCTTTTTGGCCAGAGTCTCCTTCTCGCCACTACGACTCCTTTTCCTCCTTGTCCCTATCCCCTGACTCGAGGCCCAGATGGCGGGTATTGATCTGAATCCGGAGAGCAGATCGCCTGGAAAAACTTACTCCGCGGATACTTACCTACCTACCAACCTACCTACCTACCTACCTACCTATCTACCTCGCTCGCTATCTACATGCACCTATCCAACGTACCATCACCCACTCACGTACACCGAACCCGCAACCTTCCGCCCTATCCATTCGGTACAAGTAAATGCATTTCCGCTCGACGAGCAACGGATAGAATCGCGCGTTTGAGTCCCTTTAGAAAATGCCCACGCACTCAGTACTTCCCGCAGGCTAATTGTATAACGATTGATAACGAGAGAAAGACTTTAATTGATATTCCGCAAAGCGTCGAAGTGAATATAGTTTCTATCTGATAGACAGATATGAAATTCATTGAGATGACAATGCAGTTTCGAGAAGGGAAAACAAAATCGTCAAATGGCATGACGACGCAGAGATTGACATTTTACGACTTTATCTCGTATAAGCTTCACGAACAAATACTGCGACAATCGTAGACAATTGATAAGGCAAAAGGGAACTGGAGATAGAAACGAGAGAATAGGAAATAAAAAAGAAAATCTTCAAATCGATCGAATCGTGCTTTCATCGACGAACCTTTGGTGCAGCTGGAAGTTAGTTTAAAGAAAAGAGTGCAAAGAGAGAGAATGGTCTCGATATCAAATGGGATTTCGCCGCGAAGAAACAGGAACTGGGTGCATCATCGACCAGAGCGCGTAGTATACCGAGATTTCTCCCATTATGAACATGTCTCGGTTTTTCTAGCTTCGGGGTGGAGAAATAATGATACAGCTAATATAATGTATTGTCTTGCTTTGCCGGAGCACTTCGAAATGAGACCGTCCGCAAACGTAGGATAGAAAGAGAAAGAGCGAGAGTAAAAGAGTAGCATGAAAGTCGTGCGAGGTAAAAAAAGGCGGACCAGAAGAGCGAAATAATGGAGTGGTTTTCGCGAAAAATAACAGTTATATATCCCGTGTATGAGACAGGATTGAGGAGAGCGGAAAAATAGGCGAAAAACGGAGAAAAGATTGGACGCTAACAGTTCCGAGCCTCTTCTTTATTCGCTAAAGACGCCGACGCAGCGACTTCTTCCTATTGTTCTCATTGCGCGCTCTTTATGAAACGCAGAATGCTTGTCGTGATTAAAAAAGAACGTTTCCTTCGCATGGTTTTTACGAAGATAGCTTTTCTTTTTCTAGTAAAAGGAATTTCGTGTCCACAATTTATTTAATATATTTAACGGATGAAAAGAAGAAAATTAATTCGAAATCGTTTATGTAAATATTAATGTAATTATTTCCAGTCCAGTGATCAAGAGGAAAATGAAAAAAATTCAGAATATTAAAAACATAAAATATCGTACACTGTCGAGGAAGCATCTATTACGAGAATATGACATCGACAAAGATGAAATCGGGAGTGTCTAAAAATATATATATATATATATATATATAAAAAGAGAAGGATTGTCGAAGGAGCTACGGTGAATTTCGGGAGGAAATATTGATAGGCTCGGCTTCGGCTGCGGAGTCACGGTCGAGTAGACGACTTTCTACCGAGGTCTATCTTACACGTATACAAACTCGCAAAGGCCCACCGCCCCTCTCTCAAGCCATTCTCTCTCTCTTTTTCTCTCTCTCTCTC
>NW_012130087.1:1349193-1352998 GCF_000143395.1 Atta cephalotes
CTCTCTCTCTCTTCTTCTCTCTCTCTCTCTCTCTCTCTCTCTCTCTCTCTCTCTCTCTCTTGCTTTCTTGGTGTCGATCTCTCTCTCCCTCCTTCTTAGTCGGAGGAGTCTCAGGAGCAGATCGATAAGGAGCGAGGTTCGCCCGAGAGCTTTACGCCGGGTTCACAGCCTCCTTCTTCTCGTTTCCTCAACGCAGCCCCCGACGTCACGCTCTCGCATGCCTCTCGCATTCGCCTCTGAAGCCGCAAGTTACGACAGAGTCAATATCAGAGCCAAAGGAAGAAGCCGCCGCTCCCTTGACTTCCTGTTGTTCCGGTCGAGAATCCTTCGTTCGCGGGATACTAGAGTTGGACAATGTTTGAATTAGAAGTTGAGCTTAAAATTCCTTTATGCGATGAAGATTCAAGATCCATTGTCCTTCAAATATTAATAATTAATTTCACATAGTTACCGATTTTATTTTCTACTTTTCAAATGGTAAATTATACAATAAATTAAAATTTCATTCACACATAATAAGGTCCATTTAAAATAGAAGGATGAATAAGATCTAAAAGCGATCGCGGAGATCCCCGTACGATCGATCACATTTTCAGTCGTAACTTTAATTCGACGTAATGACCAGCGCGGCGACAACAGTTGGCAGAAAATCTGTCGCAACGAATCTCGCCGGAATTGTATCAATCTGTCATCGCTCTTTCATGCCGGTGCGCGGCAGCGTCGCTTCGTTTCTATCGCGCGACTCAATCTCCCGTCGAGGCGCAACCGGCTCTGCTTCGCTCTCCATTACTTCCATATCATTTCGCACCCCCGGAATCTCGAGGTGGTGGCACAGGAGCGGCCCGGGCCATATGGCTGGCTGCTCTCCTGGAGGACATAGAAAGACACAGAGGGACAGCCAATGGGATGGCTGTTACTTTCATGCCACTTTCGGCTTTCCGGCCGGCATCACCGCTATATCTCCCTGTTCATCTTTCGGTTATTAAATTACATCCCCATAAATAATGCTCTGCCTACCCCCGACGAGCTTATTTACCATTCCACTGGCAGTGCCGCGGGAGGACTCTTCTCCTCCAGGAAGCAGTCAAATCGTCGCATTTGTCATCTCGACTTCAACTTGTCTACCAAAGGAATTAATTGGTTTTTCTATTTCGCAGAAAACTAATTCCTGTGACAAATCTGCGTTGATCTACATTTTATCTTAATAATATGAGAACATGCTCAAAAAAATTATAAGCTCAAGACGTCGCTTTAAAACGTCGTGGTAAAATGAGTTTTTGATAGAACAAAATGGTACTTTATATTTTCACTATTTATTTAGAAAAATATAACAGGATAGTTTTGAGTCATCAAGTTAAAAATCAAAGATTTCTCTCTTGGAAGGGTGATAGGATGTTGGTGTTTAAGCGAATAGCGGCACACACATGGCTGTAGGGAGAACAATATGGTGCACCATGGTCGTGGTCTTCGTTAAAGCAGCCATATTTGCGGTGCGCGGGAGCGAAAGGGAAGGAGGCCCTCCTACATTATCCGGCACAGCAGCACCCTCGGGGGTGGGCGGAGGATCTGGGGGATGGTGCCTCCACGTTGGAAACGCCGGCAGTGGCGGCGGCGCGTATCCATAACCGTCCTTTGTCTGGATAACGCAATTATTACCGCGTTTCATCATACCCTCCGACCGAAATTAGCCCCAAATGAAGTTACAATTACGGGTTCTCCGTATCCTCCGTCAGCGAATGGAGGGAACTGCTACTTTGAGGTTGTACCTCGACAAGATATGGACGACGATAATGATAAGGACGACATTGACGATGAAGACGATAGTGACGATGACGATAATGACGACAATAATGATAATAACAATGACAATGACGACGATGACGACAAGAAGGATAACGATGGCAATGGCAGCAACGGCGCCAACGGCGGTGACGACGACGCACGAAATTCAGGTTGCCGTGGAAACGTCAGAGGACAGACGGAACCGCAATGAAACCGGATGGTCGCCTACTCTGCTAGCCCATAATGCTTCGTCCCTTTTGTTCCTGGTCGAGAGCTGGAATACCGAAGTTGCTCGAGAACATTGTACCGCTGAAACTGCTCAACCGGACAGAAGCCGAGGCTTTGAGGATATTCCGTCGATCACCTTGGATCTACATAATAATGGAAAATTCACGATTCAACCTCACAGCGAAAAAATGCGAGTGCTATTTATTATTGCGGAATGACTTGAGAAACGGGCATTTAATATCTACTCGGTCATTAGATTGACTGGTAAGTTAATGAACCGTCGAAACTCTACTATTAATTGCTCATCACCGATGAGTAATAATCATAGGAAGGTTGAATCACGTATATTATCGTACCATAATCGATCTAGTGAATGATCGTAAAGCGAAATCGCAGTGTCATTTCCCACGACCTACGCCACGTATTATTCACATGTATGATTAATATGATTCACAAAGGTTGATAATTATTTATCTCACTTATAACTTTAACTTACACGGATATGTCATCATGCTTTAAACAACGCGATGCTGGAAAACGCGAGGGACAGATTTGGGTATGAATAACATTCCTGATCATCGTGCGCATAATAGTGGATACACACTATCCTCTTGACTTCCCATGATTCTCTCGAGGGGGGGAAAGAAGTGTCGGTGCAGGAACGATATATTATAAATCGCGTATTACATTGTGCTTAGAGGATCCTCGGTGACTGTTGACTCGCCAGTATCATTGTTGGGAGAGTAGCTTTTGTCGTCGGGATACGCGGCATCGCAAACAAACACACAAACACACCGTGCACTTTCCGTACGTATATACGCGTATGCACGGATACTCGCAGATTATTGTGTCGTTGGACGTTGGTATAGCCACAGTTAATATAGTTGTGTATATGGAACCGGCAGCTGTCGTTTGACAATGCACCCTGCACGTCCCCAGATATAATAATATACTCATCCTGAGCGTGCGAGCAACGGGGGGACACTTCATCAAAATGACTGAGACGCGCCACCGGCAACAGTGGCACGAAATGGCGCACTACGATGTATCGTTTTAATCCATACTTGATGCTTTGAAAATATGTTCTACCTTTGAATGTTACAACTATAGTGTATGTGTATAATATAAAATTATTTCTTTTTATATCTTACTTTCTTGTCTTATTATGATAGGATACATAATAGGATAAAAAATGAGATATAAAAATGAATATCTTTAGGAAGAATAAATATTATAAATACTTATTAATATCTTTTGCAGACGCGACATCGTCTCATGTGTTTTAAAAATGCTTAAATCTCTTCGTAATAGAAAAATTAATTTGAAAGAGTATAATAGAATTTTAAAAAATTTTGTGAAAATGCAGTGTATTTCGAAAATTTAATCTGGCGCAGCACGAAGAAGAAGTGCGAACTCTGACGTCGTGGGAGTTACTTTTGTTTAAGAATCACACCTTGCTCGCATGAAAGTGCCAGGTAGCTCCCGTTCAGAGTATATTATGGCCTCCTCTTTCTCTCTTTCTCTCTTCCTCAAGAGTGGAGAAGAGATGACGGAATATCAGGATACACCTTTTCCAGCCATTGTGCGGCTCTGAAGGGCGTACAATAGCCGTGGAGCTAACCCCGTATTGTGTCTACAGCTCGACGGAATAGTTCTGCGATTCTGGCCGTTGCTTCTGGCTCCATCTTACACACACACACACACACACACACACACACACACACTCTCTCTCTCTCTCTCTCTCTCTCTCTCTCTCTCTCTCTCTCTCTCTACGACGACGACGACGACGACGACG
>NW_012130087.1:1353018-1356322 GCF_000143395.1 Atta cephalotes
TTAGTTTCGTTACGTTACGTACGTACCCGTAACGTAACGTTAACGTTACGTCGTACGTCTTAGTTCGTCGTCGTCTTCGTCGTCTACTACTACTACTACACACACACACACACACACACACACACACACTCTCTCTCTCTCTCTCTCTCTCTCTCTCTCTCTCTCTCTCTCTCTCTCGTTGTTCTTCGGGTGCTCGCACCCCCCGATCCTTCTCTCGACTTCGAGTTAACGAGAGAAGAGTTCCGTTTCTGGTGCTATTCGTGGGCCATGGACGGAGCATCTGCCGCTGGGACCGCTAAATCCTCGAAAGCCCCTTGAAATCTCTCGCAATCCGCCGCGGCATATAATAGGTTGTAATAACTTTAAAGCTCCGTATTAACACCGCAAGAACGTGAGGCACCCTAATACGCATTTAACTATGGTGCACCCAGAATTATTTGAATCTGTCATTGAGTGCGCCGGAACGAATAGATACGAATTGATGTTTTATTATCGGGATATTGGGGGCACGAACGATAGCGACAGCGACGCAAATTGGAATTTATGAAAAATTAAAATAACAATGGAAATTTTGGCTCAGCTTTCTGAATTCGTATTTTCTACGCCGGCAAGGAAATGCGATAAACGATGTGTAAAAACAGATACGTTGGTAAAATGTAGCAATGTCTGTTTATAAGCGGCGTACTACAAGAAAACGATTCAATTGCTGAGTTTTATGAATTTAATACGAGCAGATTTCTTTATAAAACTCAAGATATGGAAAAAATTTAATATTATATGTTTTAATATTACGTATATTTATTATGTGTAAATATACAAAAAATAAAAATTTTGGTAATTAAAATTTGCAAAATAAATTTGAATTTTATTCCATATAATCCATACAATACATATGTGAAAATTTAAGCTGATGAGAAATGAAACTTTCTTACTCTTTCCTTCTCTTCCTTTTTCCTTCTTTTTCTTTCTCTCTCGTTGTACTAGTAAAATATTCTTTCTTTGCTTCGTGGTCAATACAAGATTCACTAGCACTTTAAACGATCAATAACAGCCGATGCCTAACGAGCACGATAATTGACAATTACAGATCGTTTGTGCTCGCAATCCGGAAATCCCCTCATGATATCGGCTAGCGTATGTACGTATCCGCTAACGAGCGATCTGTGCTCATTGACAACCATCGATCGCCTCTTTTCGCCCACGCCATGATCAAGATCCACGCCCGTCGGCGATTTAGAATGCTTCTTCCTTAGTCTCCGTTAGATCATTGATCTTTAGTAATATCAGTAGAAACCTATCCTGTCGTAACATAACTAGCTGAATAACATCTCGAAAGGATTAAATCGTGTGGATGACCGATGCTTGAGAGCCAAAGAAATTAATCTCGATCCGTGAGAGGAGAATTTAAATCCGCCCAGTCACCAACCCCCGATAGAGGAAAACGTCGGAGGTTGGAGAACACGCCGCCACGATAGTGGTAGTAGCAGCGGTGGCGGCGGGAGAACCTAGGCGGCCCCAACGCCGGCGAAATGCGATAAAGTTGGCGTAGAGGTAATTTGAGTATAAAGTTTTATTCGCAATAATTTAGCCGCGCAGCCGTGAGTGCGGGACGATCGGGGGCAGAATCGGGTAAGTAGGGAGAAGGATGCTCTCTCCATTCTAGGGAGAAGCGTGCGGGAGTGCGGGTCATATATTTGATGGGATACTTGGCATAAAGTCGTGCATAAAAGTAATGCCGACATTAAAGTTTGTGGTTCCAGAACTGTGGTACGAACCTGAACTCATCTCCTGCTTTCTCAGAACGTCGCTCGTGGTTGCTGCCTACGATTTTCCTAGCCGTGACGGCTAGAATCGCGAGGATGGTGGAGCACTTCTATCATAGGAGTTCGTGTAATACTTGTACGCGTTCGGACGCATCTTTTATATTCCTGCAGTTACTATTGGTTTGTTAGAAATAAATTCCAACCAATAAAAACACTATCATTCAGCGTCGTTGTCGACTACGTATTCGAGACGTGAAGTCGCCAGATACGCTCGAGTAACCTCAATGATTTACATTCTCTCTATTGCTTTGTTATTTGAAAAATGTGTACGTATTTTTCAAAATTACTGCTCACGCAATTATAAAAATACGAAATAAAAAATAGAAACTAGCATTGCATATAGAAGCGAAACTATGACTTTTCTTTTTGTGTAATTTTCCATCTGCGTCTTCTCTCTAATGTTTTAAACAACGTAGTTTTAAAACGACAAGTAAATAATTCGTTTTATTTCTCTTGTTCTTAAATTTATAAGTACATGCAATCCTGAGATTTAAGCGGCATGCGGCTGCGACATCCACATACTTAAAGCGAACGACAAGGAAGCTTGACTTTGGTAGGAGACCGGCACTTCAGGGTAGATAGTGAAGCAGTTTAGTTCAGGAGTGGCCGTTGGGGAACGATCTGACGGCGCCAGGGGAGGCATAGCTTCTTCCCACGTGGCACCCCCGACACGCTCTACCCTCATAATTCTACCAAGCCTTCCTCTGAGGCGCCACCTCCGGTTTCTCTTAGGCATCGTAATCGTGAGAGCGAAGGAGAACATCCTTTCGTATTCGCGGGAAATTCCCTTCCTTGTGCCCATGCCGTGTCAAGAATCGAGGGACTTTCTTCTCCCTACTCTCAAACACGAACGAAAGCCGTCGCATGATTTTCCAGCAACAGACTTGCAACCCTCAATGGCAAACTCGCAAATTCGCGCCAAAATGCGAGTTGGTTAGCTAATTTTACGGTACACAACTATTGAACGCGACTTCAGCCAAGATTCAAACAGCGGAAACAACTGCAATGGATGTTTAATTATCAAATAAAAAACCTTCAACGATTAGTACGCGATGTTATAAAAACAGATTGTGATTATTTGTATATTGTAATACGTACCAAATGCCATTTTCTTTCTCGTAAAGTCACTGTTAGCAATTTATCAGGTTTAAGCATGGAAGCTTAATTATATAGATGGAAGAAGTAAAACAAGTTGTGAAATCTGTGTTGGAAACCGTCGAGCTCGCATCGTCTCGCGCCGCAGATCGCAACGAGAATCGCCACGGGGAAAAGCACAGAAGAAAGGGCGCACTCAATGATTAGATGAAGTACCGGAATGGTAGGAGAAAGAGAGAGAGAGAGAGAGAGAGAGAGAGAGAGAGAGAGAGAAGAGAGAAGAGAGAAGAGAAGAAGAAGGAAGAGAAGAAAGGAAAGGAAGAAGAAGAAGAAGAGACGACGAAGAATACGAACGACGAACGGAAGGAACGAACTAGTTAGGTACG
>NW_012130087.1:1356998-1367329 GCF_000143395.1 Atta cephalotes
GAGAGAGAGAGAGAAAGAGAGAAAGAGAGGAAAAGAGACAAAGAAAAGGGAAAGAGACAAAGAAAAGGGAAAGAGAAGAACAAGAGCGCAGAATCAAGCACGAAGGGAGAAACATTGTAGCGTCAGGAAAATGTTGGGGTTACGTCGTACGAACTTCGTTCTCATCCACTCGCTTCTCTATTTTCCCGGCAACCTCTGTCCATAAAAGACTCTCTCTTTTTCTCTTTCTTTCTACCTTAGACTACCCTTTATAGTGGCATTCCTTGTTTCCGTACAATCGATATACAATCTTTCCTTTTCAAAAATGATAGTTTCTTAAAGGATCAATGTTCCACATTATAAACAAAATATCTCCAATCATTCTCATCTTAGAAAAATCTTTCGAAATTGCTTTTTCTTAACTCATAGTATGTATTAATGTTTCATGCATTAACGTGACGAAAATAATAACACAACATTGGGATCTACTTGCGCAAAACCGCGCAACAATTCGATTAGTCTTTGGCGAATTGCTTCATCCCCTGTCAGTGGCATAGAAAATTACCAGCCGGCTGCTAATATTTAGCAATGCATCGATAACGAGCACGCTCGCAAAGGATTACGTTAATTAGAGTGCCGAGGCCCGGGCGCGCAATGAATTTTAACGCGAAAGCTCTCGTTCATTCGGTCGCGTTCGCCGAACGAAGCGTACCGTGTCGCAACGGTTCGCACCATCTGTATCGCGATATAATCTGCACCTGTTGTAGCAAAAGGATTACTTCTCGGGCGCCGTTGCATTTATTAGATCGTCGATTACGTTCATTATATCGTGCGAGTAAAGTCGTTACGTGCTGTTTCGCGGAAGACACGCGTCTGATTTTCATCATTCACGAAATATCTCTCATGTTTCACCACAGAAAAATAATGAACGCATCGCTGATTATACTATATTATAGTGAACAAACACGACAACGTTTTTATCAAGCCATAATGTTCTCCAGCAGAAATATTTTTCTTATGCTTTTAAATATTTCTTTAAATATCTTTTGATTCGATCTGTTTATCAATATATTCAATAGACACATATTTTTAAAATAGAAACTTGGATCACGTTAATTATTTGATAATTAATTAATATGTATAAATGCAATGAGTAGTCAGGTTAAGTTTATCGTTATCGGAAAACACGATAGTGATTAGTTACATTGCACGTGTGTAATTTCTATGTGTGGAGAGCGACGCGCGATAACTTGTCGGTTTAGGATCGTTGGTACCTCGGCTACCCTAGAGTCTAACCTTGATAAGGATCGCTGCTAATTGTTGCGAATTGGTGAAGGTGGCGAACGAACGAGGGAGATTGGGCAACAGGTGTCATCTGATTGATCGCCGTTGCTCGCACCCCCACGATTACCTAGCCCACAAACACATCCACGGCAGAAACGAAGGACTTAATGTCGATCCATTACGTACTGGCCCATCCCGGCGAGGAATCGTTAACCTGACGCGCTCCAAAGTGCATTACGAGGTGAAAAAGAATGATCGTTGAAAAAGAGTAGATGTTCACTACGTTCTACGATCAAGCGTATGTATGTGTGGGGCACACATTACATACTATCCTTGCGAATTACTCTATGCGGAAATTTACATTTTCAGTAATCTTTTTGGTATCCTCTCTTCTTCTTAATAGAAGAAAGATAGTTATACTATGAGTATTGCTGAGAAATCCAAAGTGTAAATTCATGAAAATTTAAACGCCTTACTGATAATTTATGCGAAAAATGTACTATAATCTCAAGTATCTACCGTCCATGTATCTACCGTCGCATAAAAATCTTTGAGCGAATCTTTTGAAAAACGAACTCTCGCCGATTTGTTACTGGGATATGCCTGTTCTGATGAGTATGTTGTCAGCTATGTACAAAAATAAAAAGTCATTACGTGGAGAACGTTAAATCACATCCAAGGCTGAAAGAGCGTATCGAGCGCGGTTAGGGATCTTCAAGAGATTCCGACATGGTTAGACTTCTAATTGGTCTGCCATATTTTTCAAAACTTGCTGAAGCTAGAATGAAATGTTTGGATATCTTATTTTGTTTTGTACATAATCTATTTCATTCCATCTTAAGTAGAGCCTAAAAAATAGTTGGCGAACCAAACATATAGTGTCCAATTTCTTAAGGCTACCACATATTTTTCATTACCTATAATTGTAAAACGTATCGTAAGAATTAGCCGTCAGAGCTGAAAGTTTAAAAAGAATAATCATACATTGTTGACTGTTATTCTTTTACTTGAGGATCTCTAGAAGCGGCCGGTTGTTGGCGCTGCAAAGCGCGCGATTTAGTTCGCGCGAGATTAACAGCGCACCACCGTGAATATTCGCCGAGATAATTGATACCGACGTCGGGAGAGCGGCTGACCATTGAAACCGCACGCGCAATATATCACGGATAATAAGCAGCCAGTGCATACGCCCGTACTCGACGGGGGGAGAAAAGGGAGAGTCGAGATGGCCACTCCGTTACATCCGTGGCGGCGGCGGCGGCTCTCCCTCGATGCGATTATGATACGATGCGGCCAAGTTCCGCAAAGTCACGTCGCTGGTTGCTATTCGAAGGTAGCGGCCAACGGTCCCGACATCGGGTAACAATAATGAAACTATTCGCGTCTCCTCATATACGTGTACAACGTCGGGCACGTTCGTACGAGGGAGATGAAGTGTATACTCGCGGTAGGTAGGTAGGTCTAGGTTATACATCGGAATCAAGAAGAATGATCGTTGGCGAAGTGACCCGCGTAATCGTAATTAATCATCGTGTAACCCGTGACTCCGCGGATCAGCACCGTATAGGGTGGCTCCGTCGGTTATCGCTGGTAGAGTCAAGGCAGACATAGCCTCGCGCTCTAAGCGGTGATGTCAGGATTTATGATCGACCGCGTGATGGAATTGGAATGAACAATCGTTACTTTCGTCATGGCGACTCGTTCTGCTCTTCCGCATTGAGTGTAACAGACACTCGTTGAAGAAACGAAAGAAGATTATTTTTAGGAGAAATATTTCGGTATCTTTTAAAAAAATTAGATATAACATACGTGTTTGATTTACATATGTATATTATTTCTCCTTAAATTTTTATATATTTCACAATTCGTACAATCCGAATTAGTAATCGTGTGATTTGCGACCAATTCAATATCTTGATTTCTGTTTATCACCGCTCAAGAGTTAAACCGCTGCGCTGTGCCGCGCGCACTCAACAGGAAGATCTTGTCTCGTAACAATGGCAAGCTTCATCATCAATCTCGAACGCGAATCGCTCTGCGCCCGACGGACTTGGAATTAACAATCGGTACTTTGTGCCACTCTATTGTTGCACTATGAAGTCACTGTATATTAATAGATACGCAGCGCGCGCAGCGCAGATGCGTCTACACTTCTACTTTGCCGAAAGCGTTTCCAATGAGATCCAAATCGGTTGTCGAAGATGCGATTTATTACCAGCCGATGCGATTTATTTAAATTTTTAATCGAGAAAGAGAAAAATACAGAGAAGCAAGACGTCTCTTGGTGACATGGCAGTTTTGGTGGACATTATACAATGTCTGATCTATTGTTCGCAGGATCGTGAGGAACAAGGCGGCGGAGAAGGCGAAGCACGCGCATCAGCAACAGCAGGCGCAGCAGCAGCAAGGTCAACAGCAAGGCCAGCCAGGATCGGGCGGTTCCGTGTCGGTGATAGCACATGCACCTGCGACGGCAGCAGGTCATCCAGCTGCCACCGCTCCTAACGCTTACAGTATCAGTGGCATCCTGGGTATCCCGGCGCACCATCAGGATCCCAATGGCAACAGCATCAAGAGAAAACGCAGCGTTGACGGTGAGCAACTCTTCGCTCGTGCTGCTGATCTTGCTTCTTCGTTCGCATCTTCTTATATTTACCAATTACGCTCTGTCATCGTGTAACATTATTCAATACTGAATCCAACGCTTATTATCGGCAACGAGATCGCTGTAGTTGAGATATCGAATTGCAACTGAACTTGCAGAAATCTCGAAGTGAAACAGCGTGATGCGATAGTATGCGTCAGAAAGAAATGTTATTACTATTGCAGGTATATAAATTGAATAGTAGCGTATTTTCACGTTGCAATACTTGAGATTGAATAATTGTTCGTATAATTATGGATCGTATGAGATGCAGTAACTTACATAAAAATTAGTCGCTTATAAAAATTAACGCGATGTAAGTTTTTAATATTAATATTATATCGTCGTTGCAGCCTCGATAACGTGACATAAAATGTAAGTCAATTTAGTTTGCAAATAGACAATGAATTCTCATTGTTCAACTTCTTAAGAAGTTAAACAATTTTTCGCAAAGACTTGTAATTAGACTTTGGTACTATATATACGATGATACAACTTCATAAATCGTATCATCAATGCTTGTTTGTATGCTCTTATTGTTTCGATTTTGAATATTCAAATTTTCGCATTATTTAATTGCGAAAATTCGTGAATTAGGAGAAACTAAAAATCGTTGACATAATTTTTATAATTTCGACATTAGATTTTGTAAATCATTAATTATTATGATTAAAATATACTAAGGTAACAGAGACAATCTTTCTCTACATTTTCACACCAAAATGATTGTATATATATATATAATACTCTGTATAGTTTCTTTAGTAACTGAAATGAATGATATGCTGCATTATATGAATAATATGCTGCATTGTAGTAATTTGTTTCGAGATAAATTGATATGTATTATGATGTAAGTTGCTTCTATGATAAACTTTAAATTAATGAAAATATAATAGAAATAAAAAACAGACAGTAGATATAACGTATTTTTGAGTAAAGATTATTTAAAGTAATTTTGTAATGATAATTTAAATTTTAAATAACAAAATGTTATTAATAATAGTGTTAGAAAAACAAATATAAATTACTATAGTTTTAGCTTACTTAATATAGAAATAGAATAACGATATTAAATACAAAATGTTTTGCTAGAATTAAATTGTAACCGAATGTGTGCACAAATGGTATAAATAAGTCAGGCTAATCTTTTCTTAAATATGAGTCAACGTATTTTATCCCTATGTCTGATTTTATTACAATCATTTTATTACAAGTTACTGTTATTATACTCAAAATAATATATCGTATGGTAAAATTTTTTTTAACTAACAGTATATTACTTAGATTATCTAAATTGAAGAACATTGAATATGAAATTATGAAATACTAAAAAATGTACTTGTTTCTTCGATTAGATTTTTTTCTTTTTTATTGCAACATTTGTTCGAAATTTGTTTTAAATGAAACTTAGAGAAAAATATTTATGTTATAAAAGAGATATTTTGCAATAACTTTTCCATTGTCTCTTTCACCATAAATACATAAACGGAAATCTCTAAAACTTTTAGAGTGAATTATCACTTTGAAGAGCAAAATCACATTCTTAAAGATTGAAAATTAAGCCACTCTTTTTCAAGATTGGTTCACTTTTCACTGGCTTTTTAGAGTGAGATTCCAAAGAATTTAGAGATAATACAACTTGCCTTTTATGACAACGAGTCTTGGTTTCCCTTGTATTTTATTCAATTATTTACTGAATGGGCATACAGAGACAAAGTTACAGTATTTACAGCTTATGCAATAAATTACAAGTGATTTTTTACTCTCGTTTATATCTCGTTTATATCACGTAACACTTCTCACACAATAATATTGAGCAACGTGTGGTTAGGATAATAAAAGATGATAAAAATAGAATATGACGATATTGTTTGCGTACGGACGCCCGATGTAGAAAATTTGTCTATTAGGACATATGTTTTGAGCCATACATTTTCTACGTGCTCGTTTGCGAATGATCGAGTCACTTGAAGCACTCATTGCCCTGAGCGAACCAAGATTAGCCGCATACACTGCAAGGTTATCAGTCAAACGTCACCGAGCACGTGTTGCGATTCATTCTGCTGTCATTGCGTGAATAACGCAGACCGAAATATTCATGACACGTGCCGCGTACACGTGACCGACAACGGCGCTTTGGCTCCGCAAGAGGTTTTCTGTGCCGAACGCGTCGCGAAAACCCCTCGCGAGTTGCGAAATAATCTTGCGTCTAGCAAAATGCTGAAGCAGAAAAAAATTTCTAATCCATTACCCGTGTCATCGGGAAAACGATTAGATTAATTCGATCGACATGATTCCGCTGCGTTTTTTCTGTTCTGTGATACATACACGAGCAGGCCGCAGCGTTGCGCGATGCGATGCAGCGAGGAAAACCGCGCGCGTGAGCTCGATCAAAATTCCGCGAGCGCGCGTTTCGCGGCGAGGTGTATCGATTCGTACGCGGGAACGCGGCGCGCAGTGTGCCGATAGGTACATGGGTAATTCAATATAATCGGATTATGAGAGCGGCGATACGCGGCCGCAAAAGTGGTCGCGTCCGCGGTGAGAGCACTCAATGTTTTGCAAGCGGTGCGCTCGCGCCGAGAGGGTAGGTATACGTATTAGATTATAAACTTCACAGAGAGACAGAGACCACAGACAGGCTTCCTCTCTATCTCGGCCCCGACGACACATTAGCTTCCCTATCCTCTGGGGAGATCATCAGCGTGTACGTACGTGTATACGCGTACCTCCTAACCGCCTGGAATTTCAACGAGCGAGCATGGCGATCGTTTCGAACGTTCCTCCGATGCTATGCGTCAGAATGTAAAAATCGACCGAGCGTCGCGTTAACCTAGCCACAAGTACTCAAATTTAATGAAATCCCCTGACCAGAGAGACTCGCGGGAAAAACTGTGTTATAAAACGCGATCGATCCTCTTTTAACTTTCCAGTGATGAAAACGCTGTTGTTTTACAGCAGCTAGATCGGACGTAACTCGAAAGATCCTCGTGTTTCAGTTAATTTTATTATACTGAATTATGAACGCTATATATTAAAGAAATAGAAGGAATTTTTATAAATATAAAATAATAAGGTTTCAATAGAAATAAATAATAAATCAGAAATGCATGCCAAATGTAAGCCAATAGTAAGGATAGTAGTGTGTAAAATTTGTATCTGAATATTAATATTAATGATAATAAGTAACAAAATTTTAATCATAATTTTGATCATTCTCACTGTAAAAAAATAAACAGAATATTGAACATTATAATTTGGCAGTAAAAGAATATAATGAAGACGCTTTGTAGAAGTTGTATCATGATTTTAAAGTCCGGAATGATATAATCCAGAGATAAAATCATCAATCATCTATTTGGCAAAATACATAATTCGATAGTCAGATATTACAATCAAAATTACAATCAAAGATCCTATGAGTTGTCGAATCAGAGCACACACATGGTACAGCGTTTGTTGAAAAATATTATTTATTAATCTTTATAACGTATCGAGTTCACGAATTCCAATGTTCCTACAATTTGAGACTCGTCGATCGAGAAAAATCGAAGCGGTCCCAGCGCGCTATTATTTATATCTTCGACGAGCGAGCCAAGACGTACTCAAAGATCCCGGAGCTTATTACGAATTTACGAACGACCTCTCGAGGGAAGCATTGCAATCTATCGAGGCTGTTTGTTGTCGCGTTACATCTGCGCGCTTCTGACCCCATGCAGAATCCCAAAGCCCGGCGTGTCCCACCCTATGAATCCCCTGGACGTAGGGGATACACCGCGGGGCCAGATTCGCCCCAAAGTCCATTATTACCCGTGTATTGTATTGCTTAACATTGACTCAATTGCTTTCGAATAACGCGAGAACGTTCGCCCGCTCGCTCGTTCGCTCGCTCGTACAAGCGCGTGCTTTGCCCTCTTGAGCATCAATCGAGTTATTCGATTTACTGCTCTTTTTTGGGGGACGCTGACCTTCCTTCCGCGCGACATAATTCATTCGTTGTCAAATCTGTCGAGGATCGTCTATGATTTCGCCTTCTCGAAGTCTGCAAACTTTGGTTCGCATAAAAGTACACTTCATTGAATACGACTTGATTAACTTTTCAACATTGTATATATCCATACACTGAAAGGAAAGATTGACTGCTGCAGCAAATTAGATGGTAAATATGGCATAGCATTTTAAAATTGGCTGCAGCAACCAAAAATTTGAAATGCTATGCCATATTTACCATCTAATTTGCTGCAGCAGCCAATCTTTTCTTTCAGTGCAAAAAATAAAAAAAAGAAGATAAATCTAAAGTACAATAAAATTTTTAAGTCATGATCGTTTTACTAATTACTCGAATTCGGTTCACGTACAATCTTGACCTTACAAGGTGTAACTGTGATATCCTCAGGAAGTGCCCTAAACTCTAGTAAAATTGTATCGTAACACGATACTCGTCTATATCGTGGCATAGCTCGGCCGCGATTAACTCGGCCGATCAAATCGTAAAATTCAAGTAGAGTCGGGAGCGGGAAGAGAACGCACGGGGCACTGCCACCGCCGGTGTTTGAAACGAGGGTTTTATAGCGGTCCAGGAACAAACTCTGCCGCTCGAATGGTCGGGATCGTCACTCTCGACCGGCCGGACAATCACAACTTGACAGGGAGGTTTAACGAGCCCTATGCTAGGCGTACTCCACTCGTCCCACCCTCGGATGGTCATTTAATTATTCGAGATACCCCAGAACGTTGGACTATCTACCCCCACCAACGATGTTACGTCGGTACTGTTGTCCCCCTTACCCCCCCCTTTTTCGTCGTCCATCCCTATACCTCTCACCGGTCGGTTCCGTTCACGACCTCATCCCCGGCAAGGGTTCGCGATGCCCACACCCTCAGCACCGGAATAACGACACTCGTCCCACGTGCCTGTTTCTATATTAAACCGCCGGGACGACCGGGAGATAATAAAGACATATAATAGAATCGAAATTGTTTCTCTATCTATCAATGCCATACGTCGTCTACGCGCGCGAGCCATACCGCGCCGCGCATCCTGCCCTCGACAGATTCAATTTAGTTTCGGCCAGCCACGTTTAATTTGTGTCTTGATTCGTGGGTAATACGAGAGACCGGCCGCGTATAGGACCCGATCTGCGTGTGGGTGGATGACTATACATCGTACCCGATCGTACCGGTTGATGTGCTGTCCTGTGTGATATGTTCGTCCCTGCTCCATTTTCCCTCGCGTTTCGAAATTATCAAATTCGAGATATACACCGATGGAAATAACATTCATCGAACATTCTGCATGTTGTTCTAATATTGGACTCACTACTAGCGATTAATATTGAATGACGACATATTTGTGATATGTTGCTACAAATTAAAAAATGAATTTGTCTCTAACAGCTCTTTCAATTTTTACAGATGATAATCGCGACCTGAATGACCACGCCGATAACGATTTGAAGAGGCAAAGGAACAACTACAATGGCGATCAATTGTATTCAAACGTAAGTAGTCGAGAAGAAACTTTTTGAATAGCAGAATGTTTCGACAGTAATTTGTTTATTAAAATGTATTCAATTACAAAATAGACTATCTATATTCGTATAGGTAATTGGGATTCGAATCAGGTCCGATAGTATATATATATCTCCATTAAAATACCCTAATCAATCAAAAGCGAGCCAAGTTTCATAGAATATCCGCGTAATTCTCGGCCAGCACTTGCAGTAATCGGGAGACCAAGTGGGCTGAGCTACAACATTCAAGTCAATCTTGGCGCTTGTTCTCGGATGTCCCTCAAACTCGCGAACTTCGACTTCAGGTTTCGCTGGTCTATGTTGCAGCTGTGGTCGAGTAAATGGAGCATCAAGGACGAGCACAAGCTCCTGAGCGAGCTTGGTGGCGGTGGAGGCGGCGGTACGACCGGTGGTACAAACGGCGGTGGAAACGGCGGCGGTGGAAATGGCGGCAGTGGCGGTGGTGGCGGCGGCGGCACTGGCGGCGGCAACGGTGGAGGCGGCGGTTATTACGAACACAGTGGATTCCCCGGGAACGCTATTGCCACCTCCGCCGAGCTGTACGACTCCCTGGGCACCATCAGTACGATGACGCAGGCGCAAACGCCTCATCTCTACACCCCGCCCATAGGGGGCACCATAGGTGAGCGTGCTTGTTCCCTCTCTTTTCACTCTCCGGCACCCTCCGACACTTTCCAACACTCCCTCAGCCCCGTCATGCGTGGTCCCTCTGTCTCTTTCTCTCTGCTCCGTTTCTCCCCTCGCACGGAAATCCCAGATAGTGTACTGTACACCACAACCTCTTGCACGTAATGCCGTGCACCAAGTTCCATTCCTCCACCTTCGTTTTCTATCCTTCTACTCTCTCATTGCACCAAAGACCTCTTTCTATTCTCTCTCTCTCTCTC
>NW_012130087.1:1370750-1375215 GCF_000143395.1 Atta cephalotes
CATTCATTCTATCACGCTCTTTTTCTTTCATTCTTCCACTTTCCATCTCTCTACTTTTCTTACGCCGTTTAAAGGCGATCGATCAACGGCGGAACGTATATATAGATGGATGCGAAGTATTGAAAAGTATATAACTGCGCCAAACGTGGTGCACAACACATGAACGGAACTTTCTCCGGTGGCACGTGTTGCGAGCAACTCGGTCACGCCGCGTCGCGTTGCGAATTCTCCCGATCGGTGCTTTTCGGAATGGACGAAGCGAGGCGTGTAACGGCGGCTTCATCTCATGAAATTCAATCGAGAATCTTCGCTCCGGATCAAAGTATTTTTGAAGAATAACATAAACGGTCCAAGTCGCAATCGCATGGCTTGCTGCACTCGTTAACATGTAACAGTATCGCGATTAAAATGTTCGTTCAAAGGTGTACATACGGGTGGACGTACTTGGACTTTTATATTAGATTTGTAGACGTGAAGAAATTAGCTGCACGGTAAATATTCTTTCCTTCACTATGATTTTTATAAGTAACGCATCTTTGACCTGAAAAAAATATATATCTTTCTCCGCGATGAAACCTTTTAACGTTCCGCCTTGATTGACCGTCGACGATACGAGAACCGCAATAACGGAAAAATGGGGATCCCTTAATAGCAGGTGGTACTTTGACGCCGCTCGCGCCACTGACGATGCAAGAACTAAAATTGAGCCAAACATTGGACGGGGCTAACATGTCTCCTTACCACACCACCGGTGAGTTCGCCACCTCTTTACGTTCTCTTACGGTCGCGCCGAGTCATGTACATCTGTTTCGCTGAGCATAAGGTTTTATTAAGCCTCTCAGATATGCGCGTGTCCAACTAATATGTCCACATGTTAAATGTGTACTACCACGTCTGTTTATGGTATTAACTTACCGCGAAATCAAATGCGGTATCTCCTATTCTCCTTTATTATCCACGATTTACATTTCCTAATGAATCAGAAAATGTATAATAAGGCATACATATTGCAAATGTTTTAACGTAAAAAGATGATAACATTCTTTTTCTTTCTTATTTTTTCATTGTATTTTACGCTTAAATCAAATGGAAATAGTACATTCTTAATTTTTTCTGTCAACGTAAAATCTTTCTCAGTAAACTAACATTTTTGTTAATATTTTTAAATGTCATTTACATATTAATTTGAGAATCATGAAGAAGTAAAAAAAAAAGTGAAAGAAGGTTTAAACAAAAATGCCTGTTGCATTCGTGATAGGTAACAATTAATAAAAAAAATTCCAAATCCCAATTTTCTTCCTAATCCTCATCTAAACAGTTTAATTAAGCTTTAAACGTAAGGCGCTGATCGTTAGCTAGTGCTTGATTCGAATGTTGTGTTGTGTTGTGCATGGCATAGCAGAGAGCAGTACCGTCGCAGTATCGTATGTTGGGGTGGGGGCCGGTGGGGGCGAGCAAAGTCCCCCGATTTCGTTACAGAACGAGACAAACGCCACCCCCGCGGCCCCCAACACCCCCGGAGGGGATCCCGGACTGACGGTCTTGCAGCCGCCAGTTTCTCAGCCCCAGGTAGCCTCTGCGATACCGCCGTACTCGACGATGCTTCCAAGTTTCGGACACTACGCCACCGGTGAGTACAACCAAAAACCGCTTGCTTAACCGTTCGTCAAGGACAAGCGCGCCCGTATACCCTTCGGGGGTTGAATCGAGCTCGGCGGTACGTTCAGAGGGTAAGTCAGAGCTCTGTCTGAGGAGCGCTGATTTACCAGTTCGGGGCGGTGAGCCACGGACAATTTTGTCGGAAAGGGTGGGTTTTATCCATTGGAGAAAATCACGTATCAATGAATGAAGGATACTATGATGATGTTATTCTTAATCGACGTGTAATTAAAATAATAAATCTTTTCTTGTGTGCTATTTATATAAATAATAATTCTCTTTATATCAATATTTAATTTTTTTTTTAATAGAATTACTGCAGTTGTATTGTTTGGCATCAATTATAACAGTAACCACTATTTCACTTGAATAACAAGTATCATTACAAACCCACATGTTTCCAGTCTACAAAGTTAAATTGTACGCGAGAATTTAATTTATTCCTTAGTACACTTTCGCGCAAGTCTACTTGCAAGACCAATTTCGAGAATTAATTCAGACATTAACATAATGTGTTAATTTTAAAAACGTCGACAACTGTCAACCCACGCTAATTAGCTTATCGTTGACTTTTGTTTAGGTGGTGGCGACTACGCGTATAGCGCTGCATATTCTCAATATTCAAGTGCACCATACAGCGGCTATGGTTATGGAGCAGCGACAAGCGGGTTGCTCAGTAAGTAAACAGTGAGTATGAGTACCGATTAGGTTAGGGTTATCGAAATATGAAAATACTAAGAAAATAGGCCGATATATTTCGGTAACGCCAGGTTGATAACGATGCTAGAAAGAGAAGTGGTCAGCCGGCCGTTACACAATCAACTTGTTCGAAGTAATAAACGCGCGAAAGGCAGTCGTATTCTTTACCCCGTAGAAATTACATGTACGCGATATACGAAGATACGAGCCGGGCAAAAACTTTATTTCTAGTTACGCTCATGTAACCGCGCACGCGGACACAATACCTCGCGATCTAAATAGAACTTCCTAGCTTCGTTCCTCGTTAACGCGAGCTGCAATTCGATTCATATCAGATAACATCGAACTAGTTCCCCATCGAAGCCACGTCGCATTCTCTCTATCCGGTTCTAATATAACCCCGATTCAAACGCCTATCCTTCATAACGTACAAGATTGGTGGTATTAGGAGGAGATCGCGATACCTCGTGGTGCAAACGTAGAAGAGAGCGCGCATCGCGCGTGCAGATACGAATAGAATAATAAACCTCTTTTTTTTTCTTATCGGACACGCGATACGCTGTTAACCCGTACCTCGTAATACGTAATATAGATCCGTTTGCGATATCGCAACGCGCTCTCTCACCCGCTTCCCCGCGCACGCTCAACTTATTCCTCCTCGTTCTTAATATTCCACGCGAGCGTTACGTGAACGTTATAATTAAACGCGAAAATTAGATAGGAGCATCGCGGAAATTTATTCCATCTTAATTCTACGCGATATGATGCGCATGTATATAAACAGAATGGGAAAAGTTGTTGTAGCGAAAACGCGGCTGAATATGCAACGTTACAAATTGCATATAAAACGTAAAATGTATAGAAGCGTGCGACGCTTCTAGAGATATTTCATTCGTGGATACGAATATATCAATTGAGCCTGCAAAATGTTAAATAGGGTATTGTATACGCAGGTATAGGGAAACCCACAAATTCTATGAGTGATGAACGTAATCGTTTTTCGTTCTAGACTCCACGTACTACTATTGCAACGGAGACACGTCCACTCATACATCACAACAGGGCGGCGGCGGTTGTACCAGCGGTGGTCCGGAAAGCAGCGCCGACGTGGCCAGTCGTTCGCCTCTGGCGGCTACCAGGGCTAGCAGCGGGGCCAGCGCGGCCTCACCGACCGGAAGCGCCTGCACGAAGCCGGACCACACCTCCGCCACACCGACGGATCTCTACCTGGCTTGATGATTGAACCACACGACGGGACTCTCGACCGAACGTTCCAATGGCCAGCGGAGAGATAGTGAGCTGCGACAACGGACGCCATATCACGAAGAGACATCATCTCGACATTAAGCAATGATCTCCTTTTAACTGCTTTGGGAATGCGCGATGGAAAATTTAGAGTGCGAAAGATATCGGTGAATCTACAAGGAAGATTAAAGAAGAAGAAGAAGAAGAAGACGAAGAAGAAAAAGAAGAAGAAGAAGAAGAAGAAGAAGAAGAAGAGGAAGAACAAGAAGAAGAAGAAGAAGAAGAAGAAGATTAGGATGACTCGCGACGAGGAACGTTAAAACGAATCTAGAATTAGCTGCGCTCGGAATTTTAAATTCCATTGCGTTCAAGATGAATAACAGGACTTGGGAATTTGTTCTAATCGAGCGCGCGACGTGATTCCGCGCAAAATGAGCTTGACGCGAGTGACGGTCACGTCAGAGTATTGTCGTACAGTTCCCTCGTATTGCCACTGTTCTTCGCAATATGAACGTTCCCTTCTATGTTTTATTTATTAATCGTAATCCGAAGAATCATCGACCGATTGACTTATCAATGTTAATGGTGGCGATGCGAGTAAATCTCGAATGCTCGAAAGCGTTGAAGACGGCATCGTCGCTCTCTGGAGAGCCGCGATGGTAGGTAGTTTAATTTAATGATCCTCAGTTAGTGTAATTTTCACGCGGTGGTCGTGACCGCCCTCGCGAGCGCGCGCTCGCGTGGCACACATAGTCGCCGACCATGTAAATATATATAAATTGAACATATATAAATAAGAATAAAAAAAAATATATATATATATATATATATATGTATATATATATATATATATATATATATA
>NW_012130087.1:1375657-1392890 GCF_000143395.1 Atta cephalotes
AATATATATAATAGTAACATATATAATAAGAATAAAAAATAAATATATATATATATATATATATGTATATATATATATATATATATATATATATTATATGATTCGTGTAAACAAAGTCAAGCGCCCCAACGGCACGTTTTTCTCTCCTGTAGGCACGACGACCCCTCATCCCTTTAAGAATATCGTAGAGAATAACACGATAAGTTTGAGATTTTTAAATCAGGAGTCGACTGTAATGATCACTACTGTTAAGGATATTATATATATTTTTTGTAGAAACCAAAGACCATATACACACGCGCGAGTAAACTCAACACATGCACGTACACATGCGTACATATGCACGCACGCAGCACGCACCGACATAAGACATATACATCATACGGATCGTTGAACGAGCACGTCGCGCAGTTGCGGCAAAAAAGCGTGACCTTTGCGCCGGTTTTGAGCGGACTCTTCACACGGATAAGTAATGCGTAGTCGCGAGCGACGTGTAGGATCGACATAAAAATTGAAAAAAAAGAGATTATAATTATTTGAAAGATAACTTATTACTCAAAAAGCTTCAAAGAATTGATATTTTAAAAATCATTTTTAATTTTGCTAAGGTGGTAAGTACGTGCTAACCGCGAATTATATGTCGAGATACCAATCATTATTGTACGGAGAACTTTCTTGCTTATTCGTGATAATTAGCGCAAGTCGGCGCGTGGACACTTCCTCGACAGCCCGACGATCACGCTCGTTCTCCCGTTCCGTTCGACGCATTCATCACGCTTCCGCTTTACAGCGGAAGTCATACTAGTTCTCGTTCGTCGTCGGGTGGAACGCGCGGGAGAAGATTATCACGAAGGCACAATTAGCGTTGGGCGTCAGAGATTTTTAATGAGAAATTACATTCGTAAGCGCACGCGCGTTCTTTAATTTAATTACCGTGTTAATCATTGATGCTTCAACGGCACGCGCTACAGATTTCATGCGTCTCGAATTTATTCAGCTTGCCGGATAATTTTGTAGATTGAAAATTATTTGACAATTCTACTTAATCCGACAATTTCTAGTCACATTCGAAAGAGATGCGTTAGTAAACCAAATATTGAAATAAATAAAACAGTAAATTAAATGACGAATATAATAATGTCATAAAATATTCTTTCAATTCATTAGTGTCGATCCAAAGCGTGCTCGCAAAATCGAAATTGTTATTGATCCCAGTCAATTGGTAAAATTTCTGAACCTCTCGCGCGATGTTCCGTCCGTGTCGATAGCCTTTTATCAAATAATTAAACTTTATTATTTTTATCGCGAAAATTATTTTATCTCTGTTGTCTGTGTTACACTCTTTTGCACTTGAATTTGATTTATCATAAAATTAACGAGGTTGCAACTGACATTTTTAAATTGCTAATCAAATCGTAATTATGATATCTATTGCTTGCAATTATAAAGTGCCACGACAACAAAATGAAGCCCTGCAGAAAGGAAAAACGCAGACGCTAAAAAACGTTAAAACGCGAGATTTTTATTTGCTGTAATCCCAGTAACAATTTTATCGGCTCGGCATTGTTAAATGAAAGCATTTGTATCAAGAAAAAGTTTAAGGAATAATTCAGCACGTGCATGCATGAGATATATTTGAATTTCAATTGACCAAACATCGGCTGGATCATTGTGTCCGATGTTCGGTACGATTTTTTTGCCTACTTATTGTTACTTTATCGCTATTATCATAATGAAGCTGATTATTAATTATTATTCTATTTGCTATTTTCACTATTTTCATTATTTTATCATTATTATTATATTTTATTATTATCATTATCATCATTATATTATTTAATACGTTTATTATTTATTAATTGTAATGATGACCTATGTGTAATAAGTTTTGCCAAAGAATCCGTTGAGAGAGCAATATTGCATAAACGTTTTATAGTCTCCATAGGAGGAAAAGCTGATGAAGAGCACAAAAACAATTGTAATACGGAATTGAATATAGAAGATACGAAGAGAAAAACGACTGTGTGCGGCATTCGAGTGATGAGCGGAATTGCGAATTCGTTTGTTGCGAATTATGTATTTGTTAATCGGAAATTTCGACTCGAACGCCGCAGCCGCGCATTTTTAATCGAGCACACACGACTATCTCATTTTATTTTATTTGTTCCGTGTGATATTCTTGTTCCGTGCGCCGCTCTTGCCGAGTCTCGCTGTTGATACTTGCAAACAAAACTCTGTACATCCTTTTTAAATAAATATGAGGTTTATATATGAAATTTATTTTAACATCTAATACCCTAAATTTTCCATATATTATAAATAATATTTTTAAATATAATATTCGATTAATTGTTGAAGAAATCAAATATAAGCAATCTGCAAAAATATTTTCAAAAATAATACAAGGAAAAAATATCTTTAAAACTTAATATTTCTTCTTTTCTCAAATCATCTAGATACTAAAAATCTAAAGAAAATTATTTCCATCCTGCTACTATATTGCATATGTATTATAAAACATAAAAACTAAAGATATAATTATAAATGATATCACTACTATCAATTTTGTTATATGGAGTTGTAAATATAATAAACATGAAAATACAAATAAACTTGCTGAAATAAATAAAAGTGAATAAAGCTATTAAAAGCGAAACCATTAAAGCTATCTTTTTTTTGTAAATATAGTACAATATAAAAATACTTTTTATTCATATCGAGATCGATATTTTGTAAAACAAAGTTACAGCATAAAAATTTATTGATAATTCATGAAAACGTGCGTTTAACGACATCTGTTCCAAATAATGTACACTCTTATGTAAACATATATAGAGAAAAAAAATCAATAATTAATATAATTAAAGAAAAAACATAGCTATAATAAATTATGAAAGACACTATATAGAGAAAAAAATATTGCATTATATCAGCTATATTTTTATATAAAAATATTCTTTGTTTATTAGCGCACTGTACTGATGGCAATGGATCTCTAGTCGTGAACGTGCATTTCTCCCTTATCGGCGTTATGCAATTAAGATACCATATACAATAGTGTAAACTTATAGTGTTGTCTCCGTTCTATAAAGATTAACTATTAGATCAATTAGGCGTGGGTAAGAATCGATACAGATAGAATGTAATTATTTTCCTTTTTATATAATATCATTATTATGTTCAATAACATATACATTCCTGAAACATTCTTGTAAAAAATAGATATTTACGTATACATAAACAAGCAGAATGAATATTATTTTATGTTTCAATGTCCAACTGCTCCTTATATTCGAAATTGTACAACTGTCTTATCGTTAAATAATGAAGTAGACATACACTTTATTACTTTTACGTTTATGCTTCATTTATTATAAACGTAACTTTCAGCACCGCCCCGTCCGAAACCTGCAATCACAGCGATCATTTCATTATGCAAATCTGTAATATTAGAAGTGCAGTAAATATTACTTAATTTGGAAACAGTATAAAGAGCAATGAGATACGCACATAAATGGATGGAATAAGGAAGATGTATATTAATTTAATATATTAAATGCAGGACGGCGATGTTCTACGAAGGGTTTTGAATATGAAACAGTTTTAGAGGAAACGAAGCGTATCGCTCGAACCGAGACGAAAATTTCCATTTACCTCCTGGACCGAACAGGGCTGAATAGCAAGGGTGATTGCAGTAGGGTTTCCCTTCGTGCTCGGCATGACCCCCGGGTGTTAAGGTCTTATTGCATTTCTCGCAGCGTAAACACGAACCGTGCCAATCTTTGCCTAAGGATGTCTTCCTCTCGGCTGCAACACAAGATGAATGTTAACGCGCGCGTCCCGGTGTAACATAAAAGGCGGTACACCGCAACGAAACTAGTCACGCTTTCCATATTAAATTTTATGTTTCTACGGTAATGTGGTATTTGTATTAGAATATCATTTCCTTCCTTTGCCGCAAAGATCGCTGCAAGAAATAGAAATTAGTAGACATGCATATTATTCAAAAAGAATGATGAAAAAATATTTTATGCTAATATAATATATTAATGGAATAATATCTGAAATAAAATAAAATAATTAAAAATCTGAAAGGCGAACAATACAATGAAAAAATATTCTTATTTAATACAATAAAAAAGACTAATTTATCTAACATTATATTAACCATCATTTATTTTCAAGAAAACTTAAAATGAAAGAATCAACTCCATGTGGCTTGAGCACATTGCCGCATCGCCTCGTCTGTATCGCGGATGATGAGAATGATAAGTAGATGATAGAATCCTTCCATTAACAATTTCATAATTAGAAATTCCAATATTGAAGTCCCGATGGAATCGATCGTCGTCTGTTATTCATTAAAGGCGCGAATGCGAAACATGCTCCGAACTTGTTTCATGTCGTCGACGGATTTAAAAAAACTTCATATGCTTCACATTATTCATGTACCTCTCTTAATTCCCAAATGCATCTGCATGCAATAGTGTGCGTGCGAAAGAGACACAATAGAGTGTCGAAAAAAGATGGAATGATAATAAGAAAGCAATGAGTTGATTTAACTTTTTTAAGGGAATTGAGAATTTTGAAGCATTCCTTCAGATATTAAAATTTTCAATTTATATATATTGGGTTCGTGCCGATTTTGAAGGAAAATTGAAACGCAGAAGATTTAAATTTTAGTATACATTTATTAAATTATATAGGTTAGTCGGCACGAACTTTCCGGACAACCCAATATTATGTTTTATTTTTAAATTAATTCAAACTTATAAATTCTTATAAATTCTAAATATTGGTAAAGATTATAGTTGTCATACTTGAAATAAGATAGATTTATCTTTTAAAAATTGTACTATTGCCAGTTATTCAGATAAGATTAATCATATGAGATCAAACACGTTGATAAAGACAAGTTCTCAATTTGCTAAGAGTCATTGACTCTGTGACACGAATAAGTGCCACGAATAAAATATGATTTTCGAAGCTTTTTATATTAGCCTAACATTGACATTTCAATGACTTCTAATATCTTCTTTCTTATGTGTATAAGCTGTCACGCATAACAATTTGACAGAAAAACTCGTGAAAACCGAAAACCGATTTTTCTTTTCTTCCGTTGCGTCACAGCATATCGCCATTACTGCATATCAAATCTACAGGAGAGACAAAACTGAGGCAAGAACCACAGCAGGACTGGGTGGTTGCATTCAAACGCTTCACCGTGTCTAAGAAGAAGCACAAAGGGCGGTAGCGCCAGCGAGGGAAATTGGAAAATGACGAGACGAGCGCGGTGGGTGCATCAGCGAGGAAAGGATACGTCGATGAAAGCGAGGTGTAGCGGAGAATGAGGAATAGCAACGTATGGAAGAAGGAGAGAATGAAAAAAGAAAAATGAAAGAGAGGAAAAGAGAAAGAGAAAGAGAGAAAGAGAGAGCGCGCGCGCAGTGTATCGTGGGTAAGAAGGGTACGTGCATAAAGGGCCATTAGTTAATTAACTCCTAATTATCTGGCGATGGAGAAGCGAGTGCATAATCGTCAGCGGCATTCGCCGAGTTGCGCATCGCACCGGTAACGTGCGAAAAGGCAGAGACAGTAACGTATGTACGAATCGTTGCGCCCAGGCGCCAAACAATCGGCCTCCGTCGCTGATTGCATAGACCCTCGGAACATCATTCCCGGTCCTTACGTCTCTTCGTTCTTTTTATCTCTCTTCGTCGACGGAGACCATCCCTTTCACCGCAATCCGCACCCATGCCTGCATCACCCGCGCTCATTTCCTTTCAACCGCCGTCCACATCATCGTGTCCCTCTCCCCTCCGGAGCCTCTGCAGCTTTTACCTCCCCCCCCCCTCCCTCCTCCCCCCTTTAAGAATCCCCAGAAAAACCGCTCGGATCTCAGATCTCGCATCTCGGTCTCTTCTCCCTTTTAGCGGGGGTTGCGGTGGAAGCCGACCGACTCTTCTCTTCGTGGTTCCTCCTACTACCTTTTCGTACTGCGACTACGAGACCTGACCATTCTTCTCAGCAAACCTGTTTCGTGTGTCTGTGTTATTAGTATCCATGCGCGCGATATACTATGTTTCCTTTGTGTTATCCTCACGGCTGGACGGTTTATTGTTGCTGTTGCACTCGGAGCAACTCCGTGATTTCGACATAGTTTTTTCTTCCTCATTCAGTCATCTCTCGTGTTACGATTATTTTCTTTCTTTTTCTCTGTTTTACTTTGCATTAGCATAATAGTTCTCTATGCGAGATGTTTAAGTATTATGCATAAATTTATTTTTTGTATGTATACAAAATAATAGAAAAAATTCGACAAAATATAAACATACAAGTGTAATATAACTGCTTGTGCAAAAGGTTCCAATAATTTGCATGTTTTTGAGCATTTTATGCAAAAAAAAGTGACATTCGTATGTTCTTGACGCATCAGAAACGCAATCTATTTCCATTAATGGTCAATGGATTTAAAAAAAAAAAAAANAAAAAAAACAAACAAGATGCATAACCTCGATTAAAAATCGAGCGTCTAAACGCAAAATATGTGTGCGCGATAATCTTTTTAGAATCACTTATTTATTAATAGAATGGAATAAATGTATTAGATCTTTTTGTAGCTACAACAAAAAAATATCTTGAATTTCGTAAAAAAGTGTACAATACCATAGAATTGTTCGTCCACATTGTTTATTTATGAATAGAATTACTATGCGTGATGCGCACTTTAAAATGCATAGTCGATTATAGATAACGTTATCGCAGCAATTTTGTCAACTAACTTACGATACAAGTATTACAACAACCAGTATAATACCGAAGTGCATTTAAGAAGGTTTCGAGGTCGCCTCCTCGTTTTCAAGAAGTAACGTTGATAACGGTTGACCAATTTTCAAAATAAAACTGATTAAAGTCGAATCGCACGCAAAGAATATTGCGTACAAATCACTTATTATGAAATGAGAGTGCAACGTTACGCCATAGACTTAATTTCATGTAAATACGGCGGCGCCTTCTCTCGCAGGTGCTGCAGCTCCTGTTACACAACTATGGATTGAGTTTATTCTATAGAAACTGACTGGATTACTCATTCACTATACTCGTAGTAAATTGGAGTCTGTATGGAGTGAAACTGACATAATGTTTGCTGTAGTGGATTCCGAGGTCGTTCAATGATATCATTGATGTCGTCAGCGCTCGTTTATCCATTTCAAGTATATTTATGTTCTTTTGTTACCTTTCTTAATCCAGACACAATAAGAGTTGATAAGAATATTTCGTACTATAAACTTATCTTTCATAGTTTATCAAAATTTTTTAGAAGAGTCAAAGTAAAATATAGGTAAATAACATGCAAAAGTTAAACATTGACGTTTCACAATATCATGTTTCATTTATCAAATGTGACTTCTGCTTTCAGGAAGACTGAAATGATAATATAAGGATATGACTGTATAACTAATTTTGAATAAAATTGATGCAAAACATAAAATTATGTTTCACACGCGTACATCGCTTTAATCGTTTTCTATTAAATGACGCATATATGTACTTAGAAGTGGATCGTGTTTATCATATAATACGTTTATCAACATAAGATATTTCATAACTTCTTTTCTATTCACTGTGTGCTATATAGATAATCAATGTAATATGAATAATTTATTTGTATTTACAATATAAAACAGCAATATCCAAAAATTATGAAAAATTAAATTGTATAATTATCAGCGTTCTTTACTTCCACTTTTGTATACATATAAAAACGACATGAAAGAATAATTCGAATATAAACATATATCATAAGAGTGAAATTTGATCTATAAATCAAGATATTTCATTTCGGTAACTTTCAATACTACGGATAAAATGACCTTTGCTCACGATGATTAGCTTGTGCTAAACAATTGTACAAAGTACAATTCTTCGTATCAACAGTATCGAACATTCGGCTCAAATAGTACTGGTTTCAATATTTTGTAATTGTATTGATATTGCAATAATAATCGTCATCTTACCGAAATACACTGGCTTGTCGCACTTTGGACAATTCGGCATCTCGTTATGTGTCGTGAAGAACCGGCTTCTACTTCAACGAGGTTGTCTGTCCGACAGAAGGATGCTCTCAGCAGCGTGGTCAGACGCGTACTGGCCGTGAGAGCTTGGCAAGGTAACGCAACACTCTCCAGTTGATTGAGTATGTGAACGTGTGTTAAGACTAACGGCTTGTGTACGAATACACGAGAGCTTGACCATGGCCGCGTGTGTTTAAGCATCGTGCAAATGTTACCTGCTCATCGTTATATAATGTACGAACATTTATCGTGTCTGCATATATGCATGGAAAGAACAATTTGGAAATGTCTAAAAATTTAGTTGAATACAACTTTGACAATATACTAACAAACAAAGACATTATACTAACAAAATAATAATATAGGACTCTCAAATATAATGGATAATAACGCAAAAAGTTTTGACATTCTAGCAACCGACTTGAGTGTCCAATATAATTATTTTGATGGTCCAACAAAATTATTTTTAAATCTATATCTATCTCAATTTTTAGATAGCAAACTCTTTTTGTGCATTTTATTTAAATCCACATTTTAATTAAAATTTGTTTCAATAGAAAATATCGAAATAATTTTGAGATTAAAGATCTACTAAGAGAAACTTTAAATTAATAATAAAAATAAAATTGGTAAATAAAAAGAAAGCAGAAGAGAGAAATGGAGAATTTAGGACACCTTGTACATGTACAGATATTCGAGCAATAACGGAGAGGCTTACTCGAGGCTTGAGGCTTCGTTCAATACGTTCGCTTACTTTCTTTGGCTGAAGTAATCCCGTTAGTTATTGTTTAACAAATTCGTTATCAAAATTGTGCGACGCAAAGGTTCACGAGTATCCAGATCGATAGTTTGATTATGCGCGAATAACGGAACTGTTCGAAGTATCGAACGACGGAATGCACTCGCTTCGAAGGTATTTACTCATAAAACTGCAACGCGATACCCGCGAAATTAATTAATTATCGGAATTTGGGTCGGGGAGCTACGCCGTGCAACGCCAGAGCGTAGCCAGAGGGCGATGTGGGAAATGCCGCTGTAAATTTTGGAATTTATTTTAACGAGATTATACAAATATCTGGTCGAGAGTTATTCGCTATCGTTCAAAAATTCAACTGCAGTCTTTACTTTTTATAATGTGCATATATACATATTATATGGACGCTCTAACAGAAAAACGAAATTTTTATCTGCTAATAACAGCTGCGAGAGCAGAAAATGTTGAAAATCCGAAAATATGTGTAATTATAAGTTAATTAGTTATTTACAAACTACAGAATTTTATTGTAATATCATGTTAATTTACATTAATAATTTCGACCAAAGCTATTGATGCAAATTAATATATTAAAATAAAATCGTATCAAAATAAAAAAACACTAATCATATCCTTTACCACATCCGGTTGAGGTGATTAGATTTTCGTTAATTACGCGCATTGTGCGTTAGTTTCTCACAAGCATTAGGGAGTCTTGGACCGATCAATTTATGCCGTTGACGCAAAAGAACGGAAAAATCACCATGCAAGAATACGATCCGGATCATATCGGGCTCATATTAGCGATCGAGAATGGGGAATTTGATAAGGCGAATGAAATTTTAACGAGTGATAGCGAAAATAAATATGTGCGTCCTGTGGGTACTCTTCAAGTGACAGCCCTGCAGATAGCTGCGTGGCAAGGCAATATAGATCTATTGAATCGACTCTACAAGAAAGGCGCTGACATAAACAGCATAGATAAAATTGGCAGATGTGCCCTTTATTACGCCGCATACAATGGTAATACTGACGTGACAAAGTGGCTCCTTCAACACGGAGGTTACATCGATGTCAAAGTCGGTATCTATTTGTGTACTAAGGACATCCCATATTCTTCACTGACAAAATCCTATCTGATGGGAAAGAAAGTTCGTACCGCGAAAATAATTCACAAATTTGCACTGCAGTAAACTCTCTAAAACTTTGTGAATTGTCACTCTGAAGAATGAAATCTTACTCTTTAAGATTGAAAATTGAGCTACTTTTTTCAAGACTGACTTAATTTTCACTCTTTAAAGTGAGATTTCAGTCTAAAAAATTTAGAAGAAAGAATGAAACACATCAGGAATTATGTTTTTGACGTTTTAGTTGCCGTTACCCGTATGCTGGGGAAGAACGCCATTGCACGAGGCGATAAAAAATAATCACGCAGACGTCGTGCGCGTTTTGGTGGAAGGCGGTGCGGATGTAAACGTTAAAGACGAACGTCTGATTACCCCATTGCTCTTAGCAGGAAGCGCGGTGAATCGCGATGATCTCAATGAGATGACTAAGTTCGTCGAGATCGTTAGGATCCTGGTTGCCGCAAAGGTGTTGGTTAACATTATTCATCCGGACACAGGTATTAGTCAATAGAGCGTTATGCAATATTAGAACCGTGATGTATCATCGTTGCGGTTTATACTTACTAAAACTATTATTTTTAACAATTTCGAAGCTTCGAAAAATATATTTGTGCGAATAGAAAAAAATGAAAATATATTCGAAAGTATTTGTACATTTTTTAATGAAAAATATATATTCGTTACTATTAAATATATTAAAGTAATAATTATATAATTTTGATTCTTCAAAGCTTCGAAGAAATATTAAATATTAAAGAGTTTTAAAAAGAAACATCGAAGTTCGAATGTCGAAGCCTTCGAAATAAGCCATCAATCCTATATTTTATACCTTGTTTATATCTGATCACAAATCCATCACTATTAAAAGAAGTCTAAAAAATATTATTTACATATTATTTGTAAAACAATATAAATATACATTCAATTCTGCTAGGTACTACTGCTTTGCACCACGCGGCGATGTTAGGCAGTGCAGACGCGACGAAGATATTACTGTTAAATGGTGCATGGCCAACATACAAATGCAAGAGCTCCGGAAGCACGCCTCTTCATATCGTCGCGAGTACAGGGAGTATTGAAACACTAATGGTTCTACTTGAAGCAATGCAATGTCATAATATTGATATTGATACGCGCGATCAGGTTAACTATGTCAGACACTGTAGTTCAAGAATAATAAATGCAATTACAAGGTGAAATTGTACATTATTCTTATATACGCAGATCAATCGTACAGCTCTTCATAAAGCATCTTATCAGGGCCATCGTGAATGCATACAAGCTTTAATCAGTCATGGAGCTAATTTAGCTGCGGTGACGAAGACTGGTGTCACCGCTGTTGATGCTATATTCGCTCATATTTCGCGACCATTGACCTTTTTAACAGATATCTTGGATTGTTGCGTACGAACGACCAATAATTCTTCTTTGGAAAAATATGAGAATGTAAGGATCTCTTTATTTCTCTCATTAAAGGACTCCTTACAGATACAGATATCCTATTTCTTATACTGCTATTGCTTTTACCAAATTCTAATGAATGGAATGTCTGTCTAAAGATCACGGTTGACTTCGGTATATTGACTCCAAAGCACCAGATGCAAATGGCAGTGGTCACGGCCATTATAGCTGCAGCTTCGGATATAAGACAACTGACAATATTACAGCATCCACTTGTGGAGACATTTCTCAGACTAAAGTGGGCGAGATTAAGAATACTTTTCTTTCTTCTCATACTTGTACACTTTCTCTTCGTTATTTCTCTCTCAGTCTACGCCATAATATTTGTACATAATGACGCCGACCACATGGTGACTCGAAGAATCCTAGCGATTTGTTCTTGCATTCTTTTGTTCCACAATATGATTCAAGTTATATTAGAACCCAAGTAAATACACTTCCGAATAATGAAAATTTGAATTTTTTATTGATTTTTACTTGACATAATCTTCTTAAATATTCCAGGCATTATTTGAGACAATTTGAGACGTGGCTGTCGTTTATATGCGCCATGCTATCCTTAGTGACATCGATAGCGGGCGAGTTTGTAAAGTGTTCAAAGGAAGAAATAAAGTTTCAGCATTGCATGCATTGGGTACTACATTTCATCAGTATCGCAATTTTGTTGAGTTGGATGCAAATGATGTTATTAATTGGCAGAGTTCCAATGTGGGGATATTACGCACTCATGTTTTCTACCGTGTTGAAGAATATTTTAAAGGTTAGTCGAAGTAATTAATGTATCGATTTTTTTTAGACTAAATTATTACTACAATGTATACATTTTACAAAAATTCAATTACAAAGTACAAATACAATTAGCATTTCAAAACTCTCTGCCTTATAAATTCATTTTTCGTTTAATGCAATAATGACTTTAAATCTTCGTGGTCACATCTCATGAGAATTTTATGTTGGTCACATAGGAGGTAAAATGACCCCAACATTTTAATTGATTGTCGTATTTATTTTTGTTTTTTAAAATCACAAAAATTACTGAACATACTTTAAACATTGTAGAATATAGAAATGCAGTGACTTTTTAAAGTTATCAATTTTAATATATTTAAAAAAAAATCGCAAAAGCTAACGGAACAATATGTGGTTGAAGAATATTTTAAACTTCGGCTAAATAACAGTTTAAGTCCCGTTTAAAAAAAGACCTTAGAAATATAAAGCCTCACATCTTTTTGGAATCCCCAGGTGAGCACGAAGGTTTAAAGTCATTATTGCATTATTTATGTAGGGTATTTTATAATAGATATATTATATAACACCGCGCTCGTAGAGAAAGTGAGTTAAAATGAATAGAAGTTTTTTTATTATTTTGCGATTTTTGCAAAAATTAATAAGAAATTAACTAATAAGTATGTGCGAATGCATGTATTTGTGTGATTCAGTGGCAAAAAACTGCTCAACGTTAAATATTATTGACTGTTGCTAGAAGCGCGTTCTTCTTAATGTTTCGTTGTGCGTGACAACTATAATCATTGCGTAAAACTGCGTCTACAAGACTTAAGCCTTAAGTTGTAAAAAATTGAATAATTATAGACAATTATTCTTCTCACTACGATTGGTCAATTTCTGAAGAATTAAAGTTTTACACCTCAAAATCTCATTGTAGACGTCGCTTTGAAACCAAAAATAGAAAAACGTAAAATATTAAGCGAATTGATCAATCATAGTAGGGAATCTAAGGTAATAAATAAAAGTTTCTTTTTATCATTTTTTGATTTTCGTAATAACTAATGAAAAATTAATTCATAAAGATCTGCAAATCAGAGTGCATCCGCTCAACTGTTGTGACGAAGGAAAGATAGCTTAGCGTAAAACTCATGGCACGTACAAAAATGTAAGGTAGTCAGAGAAACGTAATATTATTGCTTTAGGTTCTCTATTGTGACTAATTAATAACAATACCTACTCTCTAAAATCTTTGGAGTAAAATTTAATTCTAAAGAATGACAAAGAATGAGCTTTCACTTTTATAAATTGACAATTGAGCCACTCTTTTTCAAACTGGCTCATTTGTCACAATTAAATGTTGAAAAAGAAGAATGGCTCAATTGTCAATTTCTAAGAGTGAAATTTCTTTTAGAATTAGATGCCATTCCAAAAATTTTAGAAAATATTATCAAATATCTTGTATATAAATAAAAAATTTGAGCACAAATTTGAGAGCTGTCATAATTCGAATCATTATCAAAATTATTTTTGTGCATATTCATTAATTTCAAGATTTTATTGTTCGTTATCAGAGTGTCACAAGTGATTCTCGCACTTCTTACGACAAATTCTTTAACTACATATGTGAGCATATGAATATAATCAAACAAATAAATTATTATAAAACGAACTTTAAAAATAGTGTCAATAGATATCACATCAAAATTTATTTTACGCACTTTATTTTTGCTATTATAACGATATACATTTGACTTTTTAGGTTCTCCTGGCGTTTGGTTACTTGATTGTTGGATTTGCGCTGAGTTTTGCTGTGTTATTTCACGGAAACAATCAATTCGACGATTTCTGGAGAGCTATAGTAAAAACTGTGGTAATGATGATGGGCGAATACGAGTATAATGAGCTATTCGAGAGCAATTTTCTATCGGTAACAAGCAGAATCGTGTTTGTCGTCTTCATCATGCTTGCTAGTATCGTTCTGATTAATCTTATGATCGGTCTGGCAGTCAACGATATTCAAGGTCTCGAAAAGGAGGTAGGTATGATATATAATATTCAGAAATAAAATCGGATCTCGTTCCGTTCAATATATAGATATATCCTCTTAATTGCTAAAAGTTAGCAATTGAGCTATGTATATATAACAAATATGCAGATTAGTCAGGATTAATCAGCATTGGAATTAATATTATGATATTAGGGCCACATACGTCGATTATTGAAACAAGCGGAATTTGTCGCACATTTAGAAAGGGTGACATCACATCGAATTTTTCGTAGCAATTGGCTACATCCCCGTTTAAGAATGCTATTGCACTCGAGACGCGATATTCCCACAAAAATTACGTTGGTCTCTCGTGAAAATCATTTTCATCATTTTACGGAGGCGCCTCCTAAGATTTCCGCCGATCTAATAGAAGCCTTATTTTTGTTAGCCACCAAGAACAATAAGTATGGATTACAATTTATGCAAAATATATTTTTTCATACTTACAGTATCGGAAATTGAAACTATCTAACGTAGCGCTGTATTCTTTTTTAGTTTAATGGATAAAAACATAGAAACTGATGATATGAAGCTGACTTCTATACTAACCAATTTAGAGGAACAAATCCGGGAATTGAAAACATATTGTGTGTACAATTGTCGTAATTTGACAGATCGAAGATTCTCAAAACGACGTGGACTCAAAAGAAAACCTGTCCTGAAAAAAAAATGTATAAATACTTAATACATTGCATGTACTTGTAACATTATAACCATTTTTGGTATGCTGGATGTTAGCCTGTAGACAACAATATTTACGATCATTAATTAAAGTGCTATACAAAAATTTAATTTTACCTTATTACTACACTAAGAGAAAAATGTACTAATTTATTTTATACAAGAATCACAAATTTAATTATTATTATTTTTTATTTAGCAAATATTTATTTTCCGTAAATAAAATATATTAGTATATTACTCAAATTATTTATTAAAATTTAATATATTTTTTCTCAGTGTACGTATCACATTTATTAATACAAAACAACATATTTTCTATAGAATAAAATTTGGAAAGCAAAATGCATCTGCACACTTACACATAATGGTAAGTCAGCGATCTGTCTTATCTTCTCAGTGAAATTACGTCTAGAGACCTAACAGATATATTATACAGATGTCACTACGAAACTAGTTCAAATCATTCGAATTCTTTGCAGCTATCCGCCTGGAATCATGATTCAAGCATTTAACGAATTTTAATTTCCTCGGTACAATTAAATTTTCATTATTTATTCACGTTGTCTTTTTTTCTACCATTCAAGTAATTCGATTTCGATACATTTATGATATTAAAGACATAAAGAGACCCGAGTTCTATTTTTAATTTCATTAAAACATAATTTAGAGACGATGATCTAAGGCGAAATCTAAACGTAATTGATAAAGTTGAATTATACAATAATTAACGGTATGTAAAACGCTAGATCATCGTTTCGTCGCATCCAACGTAATGTTCGAATGCGACACGCGCTGTCGTACCTCTGGATATATTCCGGTATTAAAGATTTTTTTTATTTTTCAACCATGATATGTATTTAACTGGCTGGTTTTGCGTGTTCATGTCTCCATATATCCGACTACTAAATAGCCGCGCGTATTACTCGCGATGTAGCAGCAGCAGCAGCCGAGAATTACGCAGCCGAAAAATATTGCGGAGCATAAATTATAAGCCGGATAAGTATATTTGCAAAATGTACGCTCTTTCCCAACGGTATATGGTATGGCAGCAGCAAACTCCCACTATAAAATGTGCAATTTTGCTGTCTTATTCGTTTCTAGTATTCCTATTTAATCCTTTATTACGTATAGGAGCTGGATAATAATTTTATAGAATTCTACTAATGATGCAATGAGAGATAAAAATCTATACCATAAAAAGTACACTGAGAAAAAAATATATATCCTAAATTTTAATAAATATTTATTTGAATAGTACCAACTAAACATTTACTTACAATAAATAAATATTTACTTAATAAAAAGAAGTGATTGTTAAACCAAATTAATGTTTTTTGTATTATAAATAAATATAATTTTATGTTTAATAAATATTTAGCTGGTACTATTCAAATAAATATTTATTGAAATTTAGGATATATATTTTTTTTTTCAGTGTACAACGGAATTTTATTTGAATTCTGTTTCGTGAAATGTAATCAAATTATACTTTATTACATCATATACAATGAATCGCAATATATGTTGAAATGTTTAAATATTCGCACTCATTTTTAAGCGTACATTAATCATGCTGTAGTCAGTACTACGATAGATCCATTGCATTCGTAAAGTTTGCGAGACTAATTAAAAATTTATTAAAATTATGAAAGAGCTGCACTCGTAGAGTGATGCGGCTAAAATTTAGTTTAGGCGACGATGTAAAAAGGAACAACGGCGACAAAAAGCGAGAGTCGAAAAATTCGCTGAAAGAGACTCGCGAGAGGAGGCCGGCTTTCATAGGCGATGCGAATTTAGATGCTTTCATGACGTATTAAATTCGCTTGTATGTCGAGGTCCATGTATATGTTTCAACGGCGTTTCAGCAGCACGCACTGCGATTCGGTGGTATCGTCGTAATTTCGGAAGAGCGTCGGAAACATGCGGCGCTGTTTTCTCTGATTTTATGTTGGAAACACGGACTATTCCGGATTTTCCCTCTCGACTTGTACATAATTTTTAGAAATACGAAATGTGCATACTCAATATGATCTCTCTGCATGAACTACCATACAAAAGTATAGAGGAAGATTTATACACGTGGCAATACCCTCTTCTCTTTATCGCGCGCACAAATCGTATTGGAAAAGTAGATATAATACGACCATTTCGATACAATTGTATTAGATAAAAAAAAAATCTTCAAACAAGATGAGTGTAATTTTTTTTTTGAGAAATCTGCAGTTACTTAAATTCATTGATGAATGACTTATAATATTTTCTAACAGCATATAATTTTCAAATAAATAAAAAATCGGCAAATAGGAATCAAACGTAGAAATTATTGCGCAAAATTAGTTAATTAATAAAAATATAATAT
>NW_012130087.1:1393129-1404294 GCF_000143395.1 Atta cephalotes
ATATATANANANATATATAATATATTATTATATATANATAANAAATAATATATATATATATATATATATATATATATATATATATATATATATATATATATATATATATATACGTATTACGTTTTTGAGTTCTTTTTTCAGACTCAATCACTCAATTAATAATCATTATTATTAACAAAAATAATCCATTTGTAGATCGTAATGAGTCACTTTTAACTATTGGAAGTATCATTCACATATACTGTTAAATCTATAGTGTCAAATTTAACTTAATGTGTGAGTCGCCACTGTTCCTAGTCAATCATATCGTTATTTTACAATAAAACAATGATTATATTTGACATTACATAATGTCAAATTGACACGATATAATGTCAAATGTAATTATCGTTTTAGTAAAAAATAACGATATATTTAGAAAAATATCATTCTATTGTTAAGAAAAATGATTACTCCATTTACTTTCTTTTTTTTAGATAATAGTTACAATAGTAGATAGATTAGTAGAATTTTAGATAGTAACAAAGAATACATTCTTCATAATAATCTTAAAATATACTCATTTATACAACAAATTTTAGAAAAATTCATTATCATGTATTCAAAACAAGAATTAATTTTCTTTTAAAGAATAATATAAAATTATAATCGAAAAAATTATTTTATATGATAAGCAAACCAAACTTGTATTAATTTAATAATCTTAAAAGAATTAAATTCACTAAGTTTTTCAGAATATATTTTAAACAAATTTGATACTTGTGGTGGATAGATGTTATGATAGATTTGCGGATATTATGAACTTTTTAAATACTTGAAAGAATTAATTATTATATACTTTAATTTATTAATTATTATATACTTGCGTATAGTATATTGTATATTTCTATGCATATTTTCTATGCATGCGGTCGGACAATCGCGTGGCAAAAACCTTTCAATGTGCTAAAGATTTCTTTTTATTAGTTAAGTCATGCGCATTTGTGAAAATTAACATAATATTTAAAATATTGAAAGTAATTCATCATCAAAGACCCGAGTCGCATAGATATATAATTTTCACAACGCGCGCACTTACATTGACAATCAGTAACATTCATAATCTAATATTTCGTGTATGACAAAGATTTCAAGCCTGTTGTTTGGCTGCAGAACAGAAAGATCTGAGAATGTCTCTGTTCTACAACCAATCAACAGACTTAAAAAGCCTTGTCGTACACATGAAACATCAGCTTTAGGTATCTTTTCGACAATATATTAATTAAATGCTGAAATTGATTACGACGAGCGGTAGCGGACATAAATTATCATAAATATCTACGTTCTTCCGTGGCTGAAGAAATCATGGTATGCACCTGTCCTAATAGCTTCGCACAGAAGCATGTTCGCGTGCTCGTGTTGGATAATAAATTCATAACGATCTCGCCATTTTTATTTTACAATCAATGAATATATTACTCGATAAATTTCTCAATTCAATAACATATTACAAAATAAGAAAAAAAAATTCACATCTACCGTGGAAAAAAAAACAACTAGCCTGGCGAACGCGATAAGTGTAATAACCAGTTGGTTATTTTGCTGCTTTATGAGCACGACCAGTGTGGTGACAAACGTGCGCGCGCGCGAATCTTGCAAGTAAAGCTTGACAAAAAAAATAAGAAAAAATTGTTTGGATTTTCTCACCTTAGTCGAGTACGTACACGATAACCTGGATAATTCGTCAAGAAATAGGACATCATTCGCGATTAAAAGTGCGATTTCTTCATAAAATGAAACTACCTAGAGATACGAAAGGAAGATGACAACGGCAACATGGACACATTCGTGGTGGTAGTGATGGTGGATGGTGGTAGTAGTGGTGGTGGTGGTGGCGGCGGCGGTGGCGGCGACAGGACGGCGGAGACGGAGACGGCGCCGAAGTGATGTTCGGGCGAGATCGTAGTCCGTCGGGTCGAGTCGGTTCGCCGCCTTGCCTGTGCTTGCCTGCCATGACTGGCTGAGCGCGGCATCGCGGGGGAGCGAGGTGGCGCGTCGGCGAGGGAAACCGCCGCTGTGAATCCGGCGTCGTGATTGGTCGTCGCGTGGGAGAGCCGCCCGCCCGAGCTCACCGTCGCCGACAGTCGGCACCGAGCATTCAAGTAGGCCGTATCGAGATATATTCGGAGTCGGGTCGAGAGATAACAGATATACGGCGGGAACAACACCGGACACGCACGCAATCCTCTCGAACATTTTGCTTTTACACGCACGGGCACGATGACTGCTCGGCGCGTGCACCGTTCGCAACAACAAGAGCAAGAGCAACAATTACAAGAACAACGACAGTGCCGTAGTTGTCGTCGTGGTGCCACATTAGTCGCGCATCGTCGTGTCGATCGTACGGGCCCGTTGACGGAATCACAGTATCGTGCGCTCGCGGAAACATCGTGGCCGCCGTCTTTGTGCAAATATGCTACGTGCAAGCCGGGCTCGCGGTGCGCGCACTGAGAGGTCCACCCGCAGCTAACGTCAAAAAGAGAGAGAATCGAGTGCGGGGAGAGCGAGATCGCGAGTGCCGAGTGGAGAGAAGGAACAACGCGCTCCACTCTGCGCATTAATACGTCACGGCCTGCCTGCCTGCTTGCTTGCCTGCCTGCCTGCCTGCCTGCCTGCCTGCCTTCTCATACAGTATACAGTAATACAGTATACACCACCTACCTCTCTGTTCGTCGCATCTTCCTTCTTTAACGCTTCTCTCTTTCTCTCTTGATCATCCTACGCCGCGATCTTCACGCCCTCCTCCTACTCCTGCGGTAGCGGCGACCTTCCCACGCGTATCTCTCTTTCTCTCTATCTCTATCTATCTCCGACAACCAACAACGCAACGCCGCGCCGACCGGAAATTAAACTCGCGCGCGAAAAGCGCGGCCGTGTGTCGCGCGACGAAGCGCGGGGATCAACTCGCGAGAGGCGCGCCCGGCCGTCTCGTCTCGTCGCCGTCGTTGTATCGGCGAGACGTTGCGCGTTACGTCGTCTCCGTCGCGCTAAGTGTTCTCATCTGACTCAAGTAGACGCCGCGCGGTTGTCGTTTTGACTGCCGCCACGCCGAGTTCGGTGAGTTCGGTGAGTTCGGTCTGGCAGGGCCGACGGAGATCGCGATACGCCGCGAAGAAATCCGGCTCTTTGTCTTGCGAGTCAAGTGGTGCGGCCTAACCTCGTCGTTCAACTGTCAGCGCGCGACCAATGACGGTGAACAGTTCTTTCTGTGTGCTATCAAGTTTTCTCCGATCATCCGATTCGTGCGCGGCAACGATTCCTTTCGTCCGGATGCGCGTTAATGAGACCCCGAATCGAATGTGAACAGTGATTCTGTTGAATTCCCGCGGTCGCGATCGGTGAATCTCATTTCTAAATTCTAGTGCCAACGAATCGCGCCGTCGGCCGCCGTTCGAAATCATTGCCGACGACGACGGACAACGTTCCGACTTTTTCAATCTCCTCGCTGTGAACTTGTCGCATCTGACCACCCGCCGACGGAGAAACACGGAGTCGATTGGCAAGTAAAGGAATACGAGAGAAGACAGGGAAGACGGTGGCCGTCGCTCGCGTGCCCGCAATAATGCCGCACGTGAGCAGCAGCGGCGGCGGCGACGATCTCGGCAGCGAAGACGAGGTCAAGGTCTTCAAGGATGAGGGCGAGGAGGAGAAGAGGTCCTCGGAGAACCTTACCGAGGACAAGAGCGATCTCATTGATCTTACTGAGTCTGAGGTGCGGATCATTTCGTCATACATTTTCTTTCTTCTCCATTATTGTGTTTCGTGTTTCGCGATATATACGTTTCCTTCCAAATATCCCAGTAGTCGCAAGGACGCAGGCATTAAGTGCGTGCATGTGTGTTGCAGGAAAAGGGCACGCTCGCCGGAGGGACCTACGCGACGACGGGAAAAACGTCGGCGAGATCCGACCTCAGTCCCGTTTTCGGTGAGTCTCTTATTTTTTTTTTTCTTTCGGACTTTCCGGGATTTATTTGTTTAGGCCTTTTACGAGAGTCACATGTTCGGGGTTATCATAAAAACTCGAAATCCGAGAAAAGTCCGAGAAAATTTGCAAAATTTTCTGGAAAACTAAAATTCTTGGCTCCAAAGAAGTTTAATCGCACATCTATCTTCTATGGAATCTTTGGAATCTTACCAATTTGATAATTAAATGCAAAGTGTCAACATCAATAGTAATTTACATTTCTATGTTGAATTATTCCCTCAACGAAATATTTGACGAAATATTTCCATCAATCAGGATGAAAATATACAAAAATTTCGAAACACGATTGAAAGCAATGATAAAATTATGAAATTTTAGGATGAAGAATTTGTGACAACTCTCTGATGTTCTCTGCTCCGTTCTTATCACGGTAACTCTACTTCCTGGTTTTCTGTATTTTCCGCCTATTTATGATCCGTGCGTGAAAAAAGTGATGATAATTTGCTTTCGTCACGAAGAGTTAACCCTCGATATTTCGCGAACGACGGCGGGAATCATATCGACGCCAATTTCGTCGCGTGAGTTTAATTATTCGTTAGCCTTCCCTATATTCCTACCAAGTCAACGGGATCGATACATCATTCCGTTGCGTCGTGGTAAACAGCTGGCTGGAAGTCTATTTAAACGGAAATAATGCGTAAGAGCGCCCGTGTACGAGGCATAATGTAATTTTAATTTTACAACGTATCATATTACAAAACGTCAAGTTTACTTTTTTTTTTTTTAAAAGACTCCTATTTCTCTCTAAATATCTGTAAATAATCGACGCGTCGTGTAGAAATGTAATCCAACTTAAAACTATACATCGATCATCCACATCAATCAAAAAAAACGTAGAGTTGAAAGTAATTCCTTGTTAAAGTCTATTCTATAATTGCGTAAGCGGTTGTAGTTGTAAGAATTAATCATCGGTCGAGTATGAGAAGAATATTCGATTGTGATTGTTCAATTCTCACGAAGTAAGAAGAGTAAGAAATTGACTAATCACAGTCGAATGTGAGAAGAATAATCGAGTGTGATTGGTTAATTTCTTACTCTTATTTCTTACTTGCTCCGTGTATTGTAGACGACGCCGTGTATTGTTACAACCACTTAGAACTACGCTTACGCAATTGTAGAATGATTTTAAGGGCCATCTACAATGAGGGTAATAGGGCACACAAAAATACTTGAATAGTAAAACGTAAATAGTAAGTGAATTAACCAATCACAGTAGAGATCACTGTAAAGCCATAATGTATAAGCAGTAATAAATCCAACATGTTGATTTCCTTACTGCTCAAGTTTTTTTTAGTGTACCATGTCCTTTATGGCAGTAAGTTTTAAATCGTAAGAAATTGACGAATCAGAGTTGAATGTGAGGAGAACAACCGATTATGATCGGTCCATTTCTTACGGCTTATCGCATAATATTTATACCATAGCCCGTAAGTGGATGTTTGCGACGTGAGAATATCAGAGTTGGCAGCAATTGATTGCGAAGGAATGAAATAATAAAGTATCAACGGTGCGACGTTTCCTAATGGTATCCGCGTCCGGGCTTAGCTCGATATCGCGTCATAACGCCACACCAGGTATCTTGCGCTGCCTCGCACGCTTAGATTAACGTCATTTGAAATCGATCGCGGCACGATAAGTGCCTACTCTCGTAGCCGCTTTCACGGTCCGATGATAATCGCGTCTGTGTGCGCGCTCTGTGTCGGCTAGGGAAAATATGTGACTCGGATTCCCAGCGTATGGCTGTCCACTAGCCACGGCGCTCCTATTAATTTCCTCGCCATTACGCCGCATTACGTTGCACGTCGTCACCGTTCGAAAGGTTCTTCTCCGTCGTCGCCGTTGTCGTTGGCGCAGCGACGGTGGCCTTATTGCCCACACTCACCCGTCGCAATAATCGCGAACCCCGGAGGCGTTGACAACGACACTTAGACAATTCTACGCATGAGAGAAAGTGAGAGAGAGAGAGAGAGAAAAAGAGATATGCCATGTTGCTCTTATTGGCACAACGTCAATAAAAGCTACTTTGTAAGCCGTCTCGAATCGCGTTCTCTTTCCTTCTTTTAAAGGTCATCGCCTAAACACAGCCGATTGTTGCGCGAGCAATGATTATATAGAGACGTATTAGACAAGTTTGAGTAGTAATTCATGAAATCACATCCCTCTTACAAACATTTAATGCTAGCCAATTTATTACTAAAAAACAGTAATTAATTATTTGAAGTACTAAAGGTACTGAACAGCAGTGCTTTTGATACTTAAAATAAATACTTAGTTACTGTCTTTCAGTTTTGACCATTAGATTTCTATAAATCCAAGTGTGTAAAAAGTGACTACAATATATGTGTATGATTAGTTTTCTGTGTAAAAATGATACTAAGATCGGTATTCATAGTTGATTTTTATATTTAAGATTGTCATAAGTACAGTCTTAAGGTGTCACGAATCAATTATAAAGTACTTAAGTATTAGCACTTTAAGATAGTCTTAAAATAAGAACGGATTACGAATACCAGACAGTCGCATTAACATCTTAAGATATTACTTAAGACGGTTTTAAAATAAGAACAGACTATAAATACCGGTTTACATTACACGTTTAAATCTATTTTTTTGTATGCAATATAATAGTATGTTACTTTTATACGGAAAACCAATCATAAACATATATATTATAGTTACTTTTTAGTTACAAACGTAAATTTGCAATGCAATTCGTGGAGTACACATATCAAATTTATGCAGCATATACGACAAAAATTTCTATTTATCTTGATCTTATTTTTATTGTTTCATTGTCTGGATATTAAATATTTATATACATATTGGAATGCATATATCAGGCTATAATTAACTTGGAATTCTTTAGAAACGATTTTTCGAAGAATAGAAACTTAATAATACTAATCGCAGATCGATGCAATCCTTGTATAAAGATGAATAGCGGCCGTGAAACGGGAGCGATAACATCGCTAAACGTCTCGAAAAAAAATTCAACTAATGTAAACAATGCAGTAAACTCAAACGCGCAACGTGTATCCTCCCATGATACTTTTGAAAAAAAATCATCAAGGCTATGAATTGTTATGTTTCTCGTCATTCTTTAAACCTTGTTTCTCAATATTATTTACAGATCTCTGGAATTAACGAAGTCATTAAAAATCTGAGGATGTTTTTAACCAGTTATGTTAAAATTATTTTCTGCGATTGCTAGAAATTAAAAAAATTAGAATTAGCATTTAAAGTAAAATATGGTTGTAATTATCAACCCTCCGTCTACATCGCTGTTTTTTAACATTTTTTTTTGCTAGTCGTCACGGTCTTCATGCCAACATCAAATTTTTCCTACTAAATCAGTTATGAAAAATCGGCAATATTTTGTTATTATTCTACATCTGTACTTTGTATTCTAAACGTTTTTAAATTCAGTTATTATATTGGTTTTTTTTATATAGTAAAATACAGAAGGAAACTTTGACTGTTCCTAAAAGATCACGATGTAAGCGGAGGGTTAATGGTCATTTTTTGTAACACCATAGAATATTAGACCAGTTTTTCGAGGAACTCGGGATCATTTTCTCAAATTGCTATCCTTTTTATACTTTACAAAAAAAATTTTGCAGTTTTTTTATGTTTTGCTTCAATGTCTTCTCATTCTTCTAAAAGTTCAAAAGTCGCGTCTACTTCATTTTATCAATGATAGAAAAAGAAGAATTTACAAGCGACAGATTCGTTCGGAACAAATCGCCTTGGCGTTTCAGTAACGTATACAATGAAGTGCGTGCCTTCCGTTCCCGTGACCACTTCTTTCTCTTTGTCACTGACAAATCGATGTCACGCTACCGTGCATGCTGTCATGCTGTTGCCAAAACATTTTAATGAGTTAACGTGGCCGTACGTCTCCTGCCGCATCTTGTATTCGAGATGTTACAGACACGATTACGGTATTATCTGAAGAGCGTGATTATTCTGAGAGGTTTCGACTCTTAAAAATACCTCGCGCTTTATCGCTTATGTAATACATAGCCGTACGAAAAATTTCCGTAAATCATTCTTTATAATCGCGAATTTGATTTTTCTGTCGTTGTCACCTGTTAATTATATTTCTCGAAATATATATAAATTATGAATAGAATTCGTAATCGCATGTTATATACGTTGCCCAATAGAAACTTATAAGTATTCATATTCTGTTCTTATTTTAAGACCGTCTTAAGTAATGTCTTAAGATGCTAATGCGGCTCTCTGATTGGTTCATGACATCTCAAGACGGTATTGTATAAAAATTTAATATAAAATTCAGCTTATGGCTGAATACCAAGTATTTTTGAGTACAGTGAGTTCGAACGTAACTTGAATTAACAATGTCACATGCTCTACTTTGTTTTCCGATTGGATGAGGTCATGGTTCCTTCAGATTAACCGACCTAGGTTAAGTTCAAATCCATTGCACTCGAAAACTATTCTATTATAGTTTCTATTGATTAAATTTTGTTGTCGCGCCACGGAACATTTGTTTTATGTATGTGTATTTATACTACGCGTACGGGACTACGCGTGAATATTAAGGAGAAAGAGAGGAAAGGATTCGTTGCACTCACCGTCACAGAAAACGTGTAAAACGTTACGTCGGGATCCGTTGTAATCGCTTAAGTGGTTAATTATGGCTCTTCAAGGAAGGCCGCGCGCGAGGCTCAAGCGGAATTAATCTTGGCATCGGCCGACTTCAGTAGAGCCGCTTCACGTGTTTTTTTTTTGTCGCTTGTCCGCATGAAAACTAGTTATTCAGATATGCCGAGAAAGTCGAGATTGTATGTAACACGTCACATTCTGACGTCACTTTTAACCAAACATCACTCCTCCGTTGATATATTGTACATACATGCGAATCAATGGTGAAATGGAAAGATAATATACATGGTGCTCATATTGAAACTTGTTTTTTATTTTTTTTATCTGCTTGCAATTGAAAACAAAATGCAAAATAGAAACAAACTTGTGCATAGAAGAATTTACATTTTTTTATATTGGAATTTTTGTTGCGCGCGACTTGATATATTTTTTTGATTATGTAAAACTATTACCTACAGTATCTGTCGATGCTGAAAAAATATCAGAGACACATACACAAAATATGTATGTTTTAATGCGAGTGCTTAATTAATATTATCATTATTATTAACATAATGTTATTATCATTAACATATCATACAAGTATTTCGTTAATATTCATTTCATTGTTAGCTTAGCACTGTATGCCATACGTTAATTATCCATCGAAAAGAAGAAAAATCTACCTAAATCTATAGGGAGGATAAATATGACTTTACAATCTTCTCGTTACATTTAATTAAAGTGCTACTCTATTAAAACCGTTCGATATATTTTACATGTATGTGTAATTATTATATATAATATATAATTATTGCAAATTCTTATCACTTGGAGTAAAATAATTATAAACGGTTTTTCTTAACTACCTACAAAATATTGTTTTCTACAGAAATTGATGATTTACGTGTCGGTTGGAATTAAAATCGATGTATGTGTGAGACACAAAATGTGTACAAAATAAAATCTTGTATATATCTATACGGACGACTATTAGAGCTTTTACAAGTTTGACTTCGCAAGTGAGTGTAAACGTGTTACGATGTACATATAGGTATTTAAACGTACATCACGATTCGTGCGATAGTTCGAACTTGTACGATCAAAATATTCTGAAACTTTCTTCGTGTTTCATTTATTTGTTATTGCAAAGTTAACTGTGCTGATATCGCGAAATACGATTCTAGCGAGAGCACATACAGAATTTTTTTTTTTTTTAAATACTAAGAAAAGTAATTCAATTAATTTTCTTTCTTTTAAGTAAAATAATCATAAAGATTATTTATTTTATTTTATTTTTAATAATGTTTCCTTGATGATAATCTTAAATTGTATACTGAAAAAAGAATCTGCCTAATTAGAATTCTGATTAAAAACTGATTAAAAATTTTAGAATTTTCTGGTTGAAAATCAATTATAATTTTAATTGGGATAATCAAAATTGTGACTGATATGATCAAAATCTTCTGGTTTATTTCCAACTAAAATTTTTTTAATGTACTTATTACGAATTAAAAATGAAAAATTTATTTATTTTTTTTTTTTTAAGAATATTTATCGAAAAACTAATTTTATATAAGCATATTATAAAATTGAATTTGTTTTAATTTAATAATTTTGATTAAAGTATTAAACTTACTAGGATTCAGACATATTTTGAATTTTAATGCTTGTGATGAACTTATGATAGATTTACAGACATATATAAACATTTTAAATACTTGAAACAAATAATTGTTACTTGTGTATAATACATTAATTTTTTTTCTATATGCAAAAGTCTCTTATACCTATTTTAATTGTAAATTTTTATAAAATTATTCTAATATGTGATTTATTTCTTTCTACAAAGTATTTACAGAGAGTATTATTATTTTTTTCTCGGTCATTTTTGAGTAATCAAATTTAATTATCTTCTATAATATTTATATAAAATATGAAATGGAGTATTTACAGAGAGTAATTATTATTTTTTTCTCGTTCATTTTTGAGTAATCAAATTTAATTATCTTCTATGTAATATTTAATATAAAATATGAAATGAACTCGCAGCACACTGTTCGCCCACTGTTGTCGGTATAACATACGTATGGTATCTACGTTTGCACGCGATTTCTTCCGATGGTATGTATGTACGTGGGCACTCGCGAAAGCGCGCCTTTCGATACACATACTTTGTCGCTGCTCGGAAACCGCCTCCGCGCATTCAGATTGCACCTCGGACTTTGCGGATATACGATGCGCAATGCATCGTGGTGTGCTTCGAAGATCGAGAGAGAAAAAAGAAGCGAGACAGTAGTAGAGAGGTAGAGGAGAGAGTTAGAAACGATGTGTCTCGTTGTGCGAAGTAATTGACGAGTTCGCGTGTAGGCGGTCGGGCGCCTAGATCGCCTCGAGCACACCATAGGCTTATCTTCAGAAACGAAAAACGAAACGAAACGAATAACCCCGACGGCCGAGCGCGAAATCGTGAAGAGAGAGAGAGAGAGAGAGAGAGAGAGAGAGAGAGAGAGAGAGGAGGGAGGGAGGAGGA